>NC_058087.1:75353975-75653975 GCF_014858855.1 Bufo gargarizans
GCTAAGATTTTGGCAGCCCCCCTCAACAAAGTGCTACCTGCGCTAATACACCCTGACCAAGTAGGCTTTGTACCAGGCAGACAATGTAGGGATGGGACTAGGAAAATGTTAAATTTAATCCAGATTGCCGAGTGGTCCAGAGCCCCCACTATCTTTCTCTCGTTAGACGCTGAAAAAGCGTTCGACAGGGTGCACTGGGGGTTTCTGGACCAGACTCTTAGGAAGTTTGGGTTTCAAGGACACATTTTGCAGGCTATTTTAGGCTTATACTCATCGCCCAGTGCCAATGTATTAGCCTCAGGTTTCCTGTCTGCTCCTTTTTCAATCACTAATGGGACTAGGCAGGGGTGCCCCTTGTCGCCCCTGATTTTCGCACTGGTGATGGAGCCACTGGCAGAGACAATTAGGAACAGCGCGCTAATATCTGGAATTAGGGTGGGGAAAACTTCCCACTGTATTGGGTTATATGCAGATGATGTCATTCTGACCCTTACTAGCCCCTCTGAGTCGCTCCAAGCTGTAACAGAAATTTTAGATCAATACTCTTCAGTTTCCAATTGAATGTCAACAAAACTAATGTTTTACCTATTAATGTACCGGAGAGTCTATATCAGGTATGGAGCACTAAATATTCCTTTGTTTGGGCTAAGGAATCAATAAGATACCTAGGTGTGGAGCTTACTAGTTCTCTGACTACCCTGCTCACATTGAACCTTAAGAAGTTGAGGTCTGAGTTGCGCTCTGACCATCTCAAATACAGTAAAGCAATGCTGTCGTGGATTGCAAAAATAAACACGGTTAAGATGCTAATTCTCCCCAAAATCCTATACATATTCCGGTGCATACCTTTAAAAATTTCCAAATCGCATATTAAGCAGCTGCAAAGTGAAATGCTTAGATTTGTATGGGGAAACTCCCCCCCCCCCCAGGATACAGAAGAACGTATTATTTCCCCCTATTATCAAAGGTGGGTTAGGGGTCCCGGACCTATATAATTATTACTTGGCCAACCTGATAGACCAGACCATGGAATGGTGGAAACCTTCCTCTCCTCATAAATGGCTCAATATAGAGGAGGCCTATGTCAGGAGGAAGTCTCTTAAATCATTACTGGCAGCATACCTGGTGAAGCCTACCACATTCGCTTTGCCTCTGAAAACTATGCAAGCGTCTATGTTCGCATGGGCACACTTATTCAAAAAGGGAGCCTCTTTACCTCTGGAAAAGAAATATATCCCGCTCTCGGCCATAGAATACCACATTCCCACGCTACAAGTCACAGGGTGGTTAAACTGCGGAATTGACAATCTTGGGAGCCTATATGATCAGTCCTCCCTACGTACGTTTGAGTCGTTACACACCTCTTATAAGCTACCCAATCGGGTTTTTTACCAATTTTTGCAGATGAGGCACTTCCTCACCCCCCTTAAATTGGAGGCAACAGTGGATGTAAGTAATTCAGTGGGCAAACTGCTCAGAGGGGAGGGTCGCTCCACGTCCAGCCTCTCCTTTTGGTATGCACACTTGTTGTGCAAAGACTTAGATAGCAAAAAGCCCTTTATGCTTAGGTGGGAGGCTGAGCTTGGAAAGGAATTCTCTTTGAGAGAATGGATGGATGCCATGTACTGGTCTATGAAATGCTCTAAGTGTATAAACCACGCAGAGCAGAACAGGAAAATTCAACTGCGGTGGTACTTGACGCCGGACAGACTGGCTCACGTCATTCCTAATTACTCTTCATTGTGCTGGAGGGGATGCGGCCGAATAGGATCTCCATTCCATATGTGGTGGGAGTGTCCAGTAGTAGCTAGATTTTGGGCCTCAGTAAAGAATACTGTGGAAGACATAACGGGGGTAAAGGGAATACTGACCCCAGAGTTAGCAGTTCTTAGCATAGGATTGGAGAGCATACCATGGGAGTGCAGAGGCACGATAGCGCATGTCTTATTTGCAGCCAAAAAAGTGATTGCACGTCACTGGAAAAGTCCACAATCCCTTTCACTGGGTGAAGTTTTTAAAATTGTGAACCATAATATGCAGTGCGAATTTACATTCGCGTCCACGATGAAGGCCAGAATATCAGTGCACAACTTATGGATGCAATGGTTGTCAAGTCCTTTCGCAGAGCCACTCTCAAAATACCTGATGTAGCCTCTACGATTATACATTTGTGCCGGGGGTACTTATAAGATGAAATTAATGTCGCCTAATCTGCATACAAATGGAGTCACGTATGGAACCTTTATGATTTGATTTTTGTTATGTTACCTTTCTTTTCTGTATGTCTATTGTTTTGCAATTGCTAAAACTCTTCAATAAAAAATTTATTGATGAAAAAAAAAAAAAAAAAAAGAAAACAAAAATGAAAAACACGCAATTTTTGGGTCATTTTGTCCCCAATTTTTTTTTTTATAAAGGTGATCAAAACATTGTATATACTACAAAAATGGCATCAATGAAAACTACAGTGCGTTACGCAAAAAATAAGTGCTCAGCACTCTCCTCCTAGTCCATGCTGCAAGGAGTCGATGGCTCAGAGGACTGCAGTAGATTCTGCTGGTCAGAGGATGACATTCATCTTGACCAGTGTGCCAGATTTTAAAGCCCATCGCCGTAAGGCAACTCCCAACGTCATCCACCCGGCATTCGCCGTGGACAGCCCCATCAGGACCCCGGATGGTGTCACCCGCCGGAGCCGAGATTCTCGGGCAGCCAATAGGATGAGTGTCCAGATGCCGCGGCCGCACCCCCTTACTGGCACACAAGCAGGGAAGAATGACCGCGGCAGGCACGCAGAGACGGAGCTTACTTGCCCAAGGTAAGCTCCCGACACCCGCAAATGCGGCCGCAGTTTTCCGCTTCGACTGTTCTTCTTATGGCCCCCAAACTGAGGCACAGGGACTCCTCCTGCTTCTCCACCTGGCAGGGACACGAAGTCACTGAGGATAGTAACGTGGTGGGCTCTTTTTGAAGCTGAGGTGCTATTGTCACTATGGCATCACAAGTAGGCAGAGATGTAATGTGACTAATCCTCTGAAGAGTATTGCTGTGATGCA
This sequence comes from Bufo gargarizans, assembly GCF_014858855.1. NCBI lineage: Eukaryota > Metazoa > Chordata > Amphibia > Anura > Bufonidae > Bufo > Bufo gargarizans. The sequence goes on from NC_058087.1 coordinate 75,357,032, forward strand.
TGCTGGGATTTTTTACTTTGCAGCTGATCTGCCCACACAGCCTCTCATCAACGTGAGCATGGTATGCTGAATGCAGTAAAAATTATACTGTGTGTATATATAATCTCATGATACAAATATCTCTTAGCTTTAGTTATTGTCTGGGGCACTTTATTGTTTTTTATACTTCTGGCGGCCAACCCCTTTAAGGACCCTGAGATTTTCGTTTTTCACTCCCCGCCTTCCCATAGTCCTAACTTTTTTATTTTTTGTTAATGCTCTCCTGGGCATTTTGCAGGCTCATTTCCATTTCAAACAAAGTTATTTTTCTAAAGATAGGAAAAACCGATGGCTAAAAGGTACATTTCTAAATAAGGAACAATATGCCACTATGCCATTCCTTTACTTAACCCCTTAAGGACCAGGCCATTTTTTGCAAATCTGACCAGTGTCAGTTTATGTGTGAATAACTTTAAAACACTTTTACTTATCCAGGCCATTCTGAGATAGTTTTTTCGTCACATATTGTACTTTATGACACTGGTAAAATGGAGTAAAAAAAATTCATTTTTATTTATAAAAAAAAATACCACATTTACCAAAAATTTGGAAAAATTTGCAAATTTCCAAGTTTCAATTTCTCTACTTCTATAATACATAGCAATTCCTCCAAAAATAGTTATTAATTTACATTCCCCATATGTCGACTTCATGTTTGGATCATTTTGGGAATGCCATTTTATTTTTTGGGGACGTTACAAGGCTTAGAAGTTTAGAAGCAAATCTTGAAATTTTTCAGAAATTTTCCAAAACCCACTTTTTAAGGACCAGTTCAGGTCTGAAGTCACTTTGTGAGGCTTACATAATAGAAACCACCCCAAGGTATTCAAAACTGATTTTTACAAACTTTGTTAACCCTTTAGGTGTTCCACAAGAGTTATTGGCAAATGGAGATGAAATTTCAGAATTTAAATTTTTGGGGAAATTTTCCATTTTAATCCATTTTTTTTCCAGTAACAAAGCAAGGGTTAACAGCCAAACAAAACTTAATTTTTATTGCCCTGATTCTGCAGTTTATAGAAAATCTGTTTTGAATACCTTGAGGGGTGTAGTTTCTTAGAGGGTGTCACTTTTATAGAGTTTCTTCTCTAGGGGTGCATCAAATGGTACATGGTGTCAAAAAACCGATCCAGCAAAATCTGCCTTCCAAAAACCATATGGCGCTCCTTTCCTTTTGCGGCCTGCCGTTTGATCATACAGCATTTTACGACCACATATGGGGTGTTTCTGCAAACTACGGAATCAGAGCAATAAATAGAGTTTTGTTTGACTGTTAACCCTTGCTTTTTTTAATGGAAAAAATAGATTAAAATAGAAAATTTAGCAAAAAATAGTCGTTTTGGCACTTGGCTGATATTATCGCTATTATATTGGAGCGATAATATCAGCCAAGGAATATAATGAAAGATCGGAAAACCACTCTAATCCAAACCAGATCTTATAACGAACTTGGATCAATTAATGGAGGTGTAACCCGTATGGATATATAAGGAAGTAATGGAGGATCTCATAACTAGCTACTGAGGAAGAGGTCTGAGACCTCGAAACGCGTATAGCGGATGAGATCCTTATATTGAAAAGACACCTCACTATATCGGAAACATCAGCTGATCAGCTACGGACAAAACCACTTAGACGGCTGTTTGATACCACCCCCGATTCTCTACAGGAACCCTAAACCAACTAATGAACAAGGATACCCTGAAGTCCTGATCACGTGGATTACTGGTAATAAGCAGGACGCCAGCAACACGTGGGGACATATAGCTGTGAGTTACGAGGAGGTGGCCAACTACCGCAGCGGTACCGTGGAAATTTAATATTGGAGGACACTCCTTAACACAGCAAGGAAGTCGGGTGAGTGCGCTGACCTGTGGTGGGACGCCGCCACAGGCAGAGACAAACCAGCCGGACATCAAACAGTGAGTAACTACTCAGCATTGATATTCAGTGAGACCGAGGACTATATTCCCTAGCAGCGATCTATACGATTGAGACTCTTTGAAGCGCTAATATCAGCGCCTATATCTACACATGTGAATTTTAATGGACAGTTTTACAGGATTCTAACATACATATTCATATATCTGGAACCTATTGATAGACCGTTATTTACTGTATTGTAATTACTGTTGAATAAAATGTACTGTGATTAATATCAGATGGACCTGATGTGTAGCGCCAGTTATTGAGTGCCCACTATATACTATATATAGATTTACAAAGTGGTCACTGAAAAAAAAAAAAAAGTCATATTCAGTAAAGCCTACTGTGGGAATCTGGATTCCTGGTTGGCCAACAAAGTCAGGAATCACGGGCTCAAAATCCTCTGTAGTACACCATGCAAGTTCACCGGTAGGGGGCTCAGGTGGACTTATCTGGTGGGCTGGAAAACTAGTACGAACCCCAGGGCGGCTCATACTAGTGGGTCCCTGGCATGGGGGTCCCCTGGTTCCGTCTGGCAGCATCTTTGCCGCCTTGGGGGCTCCTCATCATCACTAGATGATGAGGAGGATGTGGAGGAGAAGAGGAAAGTGGGGTCATCCTCATCCTCACCGGGGCTCTCGGAGTCGAATGCCTCCTCGGCCGAAAATGTCTTGCGGGCCATAGGGGAGTGTGTGTGTGCGTGTAAAACTTTATTTAGTGTGCGTGTGTGTGGGGGTATGGGTGTTCATGTTCACTACCCTAACCCACCCTAAATCTTACAGAAAAAAATATATAAAACTAAAAAATGAAAGCCCCCCCCCAAAAAAAAGTGTGTGTGTGTGGGGGGGGGTGGACCCCAGACACTCGATCAGGGTGAAGCCCAAAAATATTACTTTTTTCCCCCCCTAGAACTATCCCTCAGTCTCCCTGCCTAATCTAACCTTTCCCTGAGAACTTTTGAGTGCCAGATGGCACTATGGGGGCTTATGTGGGGGTGCTGGGCTCAGAGGTGGACGGACGCTCCTCTCTCCACGAAAGCAGTGTGGAGGAGGAGAGCAGAGCTGTGGTAAGTTAACCCCCGCCCGTCCCTCCAGCCAATAGGATGCGATCCTGAGAGGTGATGTCACCGCCACCTCGCAGGATCTAAGGATGGTGATTGGTGGTGTACTATCACACCACCGATCACCATCCTATTCCGCGCTATCGGGTCACCGGAATACGCCCTGTGCCCTTAAGAGGTTAAATAGTGATGACGTGGGTGACAGATACCATTAAAATAAGTCTGTACATCAGTACATTTCAGGGCAAAAGGATTACAAAACACACTATTTACCAAAGTGTGTCATATGTTTACTTGAAAAAAATCCTATTACACTGTTCTTAGTGTCAAAAGTGCAGGGACATCCAATATGCTGCAAGAGAATTTAATCTCACGGTTCCCTGTCTGCCACAAGCCATATGTGCCGTATAATCTGTTGCCTGAAGTTTTACCTTAGCCATGGATCTCTCAGTCCCTTTTTTGCAAGCCTCTTTTGCACATCTTCCAGAGGTGTTCCCTCTATTTTCCATAACTTGTAATCTGGTATGTGCATCTTCCCGTGCCCATGGTGTTCATGTCCATGGCCCATACCTGTAACAGATAGGAGTACACAGTTCCATCAACAAACCAAGGATGGCTTGTGGCCCCCAAATACTTAGGATAGCTCATTAATATCGGAATCCGTGGGGGTCTGAATTCCATACTGATCAGCTGCTAGCAGGAGATGTGGCCCCCCCCCCCCCCCCCAAAACTAAGAGTATACGGAGCTGGAAGCAGACAGCTGCGTCCACTGCGTGGTGGCCATGCCGGTTTACTACAGCTGTGCCCCCACTCACTAGAATGGCACAGCCCCTACACTGTCTGCTTACAGCTCCATATAGGTAGTTTGAGTGGCCACATCTCCTGCTAGCAGCTCATCCCACTGATCAGCTGCTAGCAGGAGATTTCACTACTGAACACGGTATATGGAGCAGTAAGCAGACAGTGTAGTGTCATTCAGTATGGACAGTCACTGGTTACTTCCAGTGGACAAAATCCTACCTTGGTCTTGTGAGAAAATTTCTATTGAGCTGCTGAAACACACACGGGGCTGACACAGAGAGTACAGTGGAAACGTTAACCTTTTATCATACAAAGAATAATATTTTCTGAAACTAAGATACCTTGTATTACCAAGAAGGTATTTATATTTACTTAGGCTCCATTCACACATCCGTAATAACGGGTCCGCATCCGCAATGGGTGCGCAGATTGCGGAACAGGTGCGGACCCATTCATTCTCTATAGGGATGCAATGCACTACGGACGTGTGAATGGACCCTTACTGAATGTGACTGATCATAGTAACTAATTTTACATTGGAAAAATAAGACATGGAATGGTTATTAGGCCCAATCTGCAAGTTCTGACTAATGGAAACTAAGAATGAAGTCTGCCACCTGCTGGTAAGCTAAAGTAATAACCTAATAATATTGCAGTGTAGTAATTTCAATGAATATTCCTATATTAAAGGGTTATTCCCATCACAGAAAAGATATGCTAGGACATGGTCAGTAATAAATACTGACAATGAAGGGGGTCACTGCGCTGTGTCCCCTTAAAAGTTCTTCCCAGCAGTTACTCCTGGCCATCAGCTATGTAGAGAATGAGCTCCTTGCTCTGGGACTACAGATCTCCCAAAAATAAACAGCACTAGTAACGACACAAGTCATGTGACATGCCACCAGGGAGAAGAACAAGCACAATTTCGGCACAGTAAGTGTATTAAAAAGTTTATTTTGGCAGGGAATCAATGAAAAAAAGCTGGATAACCTCTTTAAAGAGTATTTGTCACCATAATCCATTCTGTTTTACCATGGTGACTAAAACGAGCCCTTGTTCTCTGCAATTGGTATAATCAATGCTGAGAAATTCTAAATTTTAGTTACTGTATATGTAAATGAGGTTCTTGGAGCACCGAGGGGCTTGCCTAGTGCATTGGAGTACCGCTTCACCTCCACCTCTCCCTGCCACCACTCCCGCTCTTTGAGACTGACAGTGCCAGGCATCCTCACTGCTTCAATGACTGGCCCTAAAATCCTGCGCACGGGCCCACAGTACTGCTGCCTCTGTGATCTTCCCTGCTCCAATGCAGTAAAGATCTCTAAGCACCTCATTTACTTATAACTAAAAGTAGTAAGAATTTCTCTGTATCGGTAATAGGTGGTTACAAAGAAATAAGGCTCACTTTAGTCCTATTAATCGAAATGTAACGATTTTTTTGCAAAAAAATGTCATTTTTCACTTTCAGTTGTAATTTTTTTTTTTTTAAAACGACATCCATATATAAATTTCTCTCTAAATTTATTGTTCTACATGTCTTTGATTAAAAAAAAATGTTTGGGTAAAAAAAAATGGTTTGGGTAAAAGTTATAGCGTTTACAAACTATGGTACAAAAATGTGAATTTCTGCTTTTTGAAGCAGCTCTGACTTTCTGAGCACCTGTCATGTTTCCTGAGGTTCTACAATGGCCAGACAGTACAAACACCCCACAAATGACCCCATTTCGGAAAGTAGACACCCTAAGGTATTCGCTGATGGGCATAGTGAGTTCATAGAACTTTTTATTTTTTGTCACAAGTTAGCGGAAAATGATGATTTATTTATTTATTTTTTTCTTACAAAGTCTCATATTCCACTAACTTGTGACAAAAAATAAAAACTTCAATGAACTCACTATGCCCATCACGAAATACCTTGGGGTGTCTTCTTTCCAAAATGGGGTCACTTGTGGGGTAGTTATACTGGCCTGGCATTTTAGGGGCCCAAATGCGTGCAAAGTAGTTTGAAATCAAAATCTGTAAAAAATGACCGGTGAAATCCGAAAGGTGCTCTTTGGAATGTGTGCCCCTTTGCCCACCTAGGCTGCAAAAAAGTGTCACACATGTGGTATCGCCGTACTCAGGAGAAGTTGGGGAATGTGTTTTGGGGTGTCATTTTACATATACCCATGCTGGGTGAGATAAATATCTCGGCAAAAGACAACTTTTCCAATTTTTTTTATACAAAGTTGGCATTTGACCAAGATATTTATCTCACCCAGCATGGGTATATGTAAAATGACACCCCAAAACACATTCCCCAACTTCTCCTGAGTACAGCGATACCACATGTGTGACACTTTTTTGCAGCCTAGATGCGCAAAGCGGCCCAAATTCCTTTTGGGAGGGAATTTTTAGATATTTGGATCCCAGACTTCTTCTCACGCTTTCGGGCCCCTAAAATGCCAGGGCAGTATAAATACCCCACATGTGACCCCATTTTGGAAAGAAGACACCCCAAGGTATTCAATGAGAGGCATGGCGAGTTCATAGAATATTTTTTTTTTTGGGCACATGTTAGCAGAAATTGATTTTTTTTTTGTATTTTCTCACAAAGTCTCCCTTTCCGCTAACTTGGGACAGAAATTTCAATCTTTCATGGACTCAATATGCCCCTCACGGAATACCTTGGGGTGTCTTCTTTCCGAAATGGTCACATGTGGGGTATTTATACTGCCCTGGCATTTTAGGGGCCCTAAAGCGTGAGAAGAAGTCTGGAATATAAATGTCTAAAAAATTTTACGCATTTGGATTCCGTGAGGGGTATGGTGAGTTCATGTGAGATTTTATTTTTTGACACAAGTTAGTGGAATATGAGACTTTGTAAGAAAAAAAAAAAAAAATTCCGCTAACTTGGGCCAAAAAAATGTCTGAATGGAGCCTTACAGGGGGGTGATCAATGACAGGGGGGTGATCAGGGAGTCTATATGGGTGATCACCCCCCTGTAAGGCTCCATTCAGACGTCCGTATGTGTTTTGTGGATCCGTAAAAATCATACGGACGTCTGAATGGAGCCTTACAGGGGGGTGATCAATGACAGGGGGGTGATCAGGGAGTCTATATGGGGTGATCAGGGGTTAATAAGTGACTGGTGGGGGGGGGGGTGTAGTGTAGTGGTGTTTGGTGCTACTTATTACTGAGCTGCCTGTGTCCTCTGGTGGTCGATCCAAGCAAAAGGGACCACCAGAGGACCAGGTAGCAGGTATATTAGACGCTGTTATCAAAACAGCGTCTAATATACCTGTTAGGGGTTAAAAAAAAATCGCATCTCCAGCCTGCCAGCGAACGATCGCCGCTCGCAGGCTGGAGATCCACTCGCTTACCTTCCGTTCCTGTGAACGCGCATGTCTGTGTGCGCGCGTTCACAGGAAATCTTGCGTCTCGCGAGATGACGCACGGATGCGTCCAGGAGGAATGAATCGACCACCTCCCGGACGCATCCGTGCGTTACATGGTCCGGAGGCGGTTAAGAAAAATTTATGAAAAAGAGATTTTCAGCTTTAGTTTCAAAACACAAAATCCATGCAGTTTATTGTGCGGATTTCGGTGCGTTTCTACACCAAAAACCGCATGTGTTACTTTTGGTTTTTGGTGCACATTTCCCATGAGATCACAAAAAAAAATAAAAAAAATGTACATGTTTCAGCATTCAAAAACTGCACAGCATGTCAATTTCCACATTGCTTTTACTGTATTACGCTCATTTAAAATGGACTGAGGCAATATGAAAAACTGCTCTGTGGTCAGAGGAATCACAATTTGAAATTATTTTTTGTAAACCACGGACTCTGGGCTGCAGACTCAAGAGGAGATGGATCATCCAGCTTGTCATCTGCGCACAGTTGAAAAGCCTGAATCTCTGATCGTCGGGGGTTGCATTAGTACCTATGCTGTGGGCAGCTTATACATCTAGAAAGGTACTATCAATGCAGAACAGTATATAGAGGTTTTAGAACAACTCCCATCCAGACCACGTCTCTTTCACCTTGGGTTCACACCTGAGCGTTTTACAGCGCGTTCAAACGCGCTGTAAAACGCTCAAGACATGAAATCCAATGCTTCCCTATGGGAATGGTTCACACCTGGGCGTTTTACAGCGCGTACGAACGCGCTGTAAAACGCCCGACGCTCAAACAAGTACTTGAGCTTCTTTGGGGCGTTTTGACGCGCGTTTGTGGCCATAGGACACTGCAGTCAATGACACAAACGCGCGTCAAACGCGCGTTCACTATTACAAAAACGCGCGTTTGACGCGCGTTTGGGAAACGCTCAGGTGTGAACCCAGGGTTAGGGAAGACCTTGACTGTTTCAGCGAGACAATTCGGATACTGCATTAGGGCTGCAGTAAACGATTATTTTAGAAATCAATTATTCTACCGATTATTTTTACAATTAATCGAGTAATAAGAAAAAAAAAAAATTAATAGACTGTTTTCCTTTATAAAAAAAAAAAAATCATCAGACCCGCTGCCATCAGTCTCCAACACCCTTCGCTCCTCCCTGTGTGATCATCCCAAGGGCATCAGTTCCCCCCCAGTGCCATCAGCTCCACTATCCCACAGTGCCATCAGCTCCGTTCCCCGAGTGCCTTCAGCGCTCCCCCACCCCAGTGCCATCAGCTTGCCCCCCCAAGTGCCAGTCCGAGTGATGAACCAGGCGGCAGAGGTCCAGAGTGCCCCGGACAGCAGGAGGTAAGTCATTAAGCCAGAGAACATTACTCTGTGATACATATTACAGAGGAGAAGCGATGAGCCCCACCTGACATGTGTCAGTATTTACTGTAGTTCTGGCATTCTGTTCATGAAGGCACTCTCTCTTAGGTTCAGTCACAATCCGCCTGTGATGTGGACTTCACCCCTGAGCACTGATTTATGGGGGGCTCCCTATAGTAGTTTCCATTTCTATTATTGCTGAGCCTGCAGCTCACACCCCAGTGTTTATTACATACGCTCCCTCCATACCAACTGTGCTCTTCTCCAGACTCTTCAGCTTCTTGCTAATCGTCCCATTGACTGCGAAGTGTTTGTGCCGCTTGCTCCCAATTCCGCCGCCCAGTCAGGATGCTTTTCATATATTGTCTGTCCGGGCTCTGGAAGCCCTGAGCTCAGCAGTAATGAAAGACCCAGGACTGTTGAGAAGCTAGAATCCTACATCAGACAAGAATGGGAGAATTTTCCTCTCTCAAACTCCAGCAATTGGTCTCCTCACTTCCCAGACGTTTACAGACTGTTGTTAAAAGAAGAGGAAGTGCTACACAATGGTAGACAGGGCCCTGTCCCAAATTTTTTGAGATGCCATCAAGTTCCAAAAGTTTCACCATCTCATATGTGTTCTATGATCTAGTGTTACTATATGGATCTTTGAGATTTGCAAATCATTGCATTCTGCTTTTATTTACATTCATTTACATTCACCTTTTTTGGAAGTGGGGTTGTAGATGCATGGGTGTGTCAGTAATATAATTCTTAAAGGGGTTGTCTGGGATATTTTTTTGATAACCTATCCTCAGGATAGGTTATCGATATCAGATCGATAGAGGTCCCAAACCCTACACATCAGCTGTTTGAAGAGAAGGCCTCCGCTCTATGCTCACTGCTCTCCTAATACAGCAATCCCCAGGACTCGGGAGACCGTCCTCTTTACACCTCCCACAGGACACTATACCGCTCTGGCAGCCTGCCCAAACTACCCAATAGCAAAGCTCCTTGCCATGAGGAGCTTTGTTATTGGAGGCACAGGCAGCAGCGCTGAGCTGCCCGTGCCGTTCACATCGCTAATGAAAAGCAGGGAAAAGTCGAAGGCGTATTGGTATGCCTTAGACTTTTTCCAGAGAGTAAAATAGTCTGAACATGCGTCTATGATGCTTTAACCACCTCTGGGTCTGTGGTTATGGATCCCTCACGCACATTACAGCCTCAACGCAGATACCATTAGTGTCAGGTACATGGTTTTCATGGGCTATTAGTAGGAGATGCGCTGAAAACTAATTTTCAGCCTAGCAGTGTCCGTGGAATACAGATAACACACAGAGGGCAAAAAACAGACACACAGACGGATCAACCACTGGATGCCATCATGGACACAGACATGGGAAACAGAGTTAGTATAAAATTAGCAACAGTGTCATAGGGGGCAAGGATGCATGCATTACCTGCACAGTGCAGGGCATACACATGGAGGAAGTCATGGGCACCATCCTTTATGTGTCCTCCCTGTATACACCTGACATGAATACTGATGCAGAGCCGAGGTCTCTGGGGACAAGGACTGACAGGTGGAGACATACCACCGTACAGAAGGCCAGCAGCAGAAGAGCACATACAGGTGCATCATGTTTAGCAGCCATGTGTACGGGAAGGAGCTTAGCAACTAAATAAACAACCTTACCTGCAAACACACTGCTTTAGGGGAGATTTTCTGACAGACCGGAACCGGAAATAAGCTACACTGAAGGGCGGATGTCGCTCTAGTAACCTTGTAAAAACCTTATCCCATGAACGTTTCAATAAAGTTTTTGAAGAAAAAAAAGTAACTGCAAGAATGACGTACACAAAAAAGCAGACTTCCAATCAGCAGATACGTCTCCAGAGCGAGGCTTGTAACGCAAACAGCTGGTCCAGTCTTCCTAGATGACGTGGGCGGCAGCCAGCTCACCAATCAGGGCGCCGCTTGCTTGTGGAGCGGAGTTGTCCTATGGCAGGTGGCGTTGCTGCTCTGCAGCGGCTTGTCAGGAAGAAGAGCTGGAGGGGAGACATGACCGGCGCTCCGGGAGAGGAGGAGGCGGAGTGAGGTAGAGTGGCACGGGTTAATGTCGCTCCTTGTCAGGGGCCCGGGCAGTGTGACATTTATAGCCCGCGGAGGGGTGTCCGCAAGCAGGTCATGACATGGATCCCCCTTCTTGTCAGGGAGGGGGTCCTGCAGCAAGCTTGTGTGGCCGGCACACTTCCATTGACATTCAGTGAGCAGTGAAAAGTGCAGGGGCTCATTCCCACTGGCTGTGAGGCTGTACACCAGTAGATATGTCAGCAGCTGGACGTCCTGTATTCTTCTCAATCAGAATGGCTTGTAGCAGAATATAAGCACCGGTATTTAATGCCAGAGATTTCTTGTACAAGTCATTCTAATTGAGAAAGCAAGTTGGGTGACTAGTGATACGTGGATGAATGAGCCCCCCTCAGATCCAGGCAGGATTGTGTCTTCTGGGGACTTGGTCACTGTCTGGAGCGGTTCTGACTCCTGCACCTCTCCCCCGAGGTCCTGTCCCGTGGATTCGTTGTATAGTTTACCTGACAGGGCCGCTCGGTGTTGGCTTTGAGGCACACATCTGCATTTTTCACAGACGCGCCTATCCGTATTGCAGACAAGAATAGATGTTTCTGTTGTGAAATGCACAAGGAAGGTATCCATATTTTGGTGATCAGTGGTCTCTGGACCAAAATACGGATACGGTCATATGCCTGAAGCCTTGCCCCTGAACAGGCTCCAAGATGTCCATGGTTTATCACCAGGTATGGGCCAGGTTCTACCACAATGACAGGGCAGCCTTGTCTGAAATTGACAGCAGATCACTTAAAGAACCCTCCAGTGAAAATAATATACAAGTCGGTATCTTTAAGGGATGATTATATGTTGTGTCTTGTAGCTCAGCTCATTTGGGGGTAGAGCGGTGGACTGTGACTACAGCTCACCTGCACTTGCTGCAGGGGGTGTGAGGTAGTCTGAGACACACCTCCTGTCTCCTCATTGGTTCAGGCTGATGCTGTCTCCTCCTCCTGCAGCTCTGGCTTCTCAGATTGGCTGCGGTCTATGACGGGCTCATTAGAAAGTCAGTGTATTAGGGGCTGGTTTTATATTCTAAAGGACAGACTCCAAAACCACCTGCCACAGAGAGTCATGGGGGGAGGGGGGATTCTTGGGTCACTTTAACAGTGGTTTTTATTATTTTTATATTTTGAGTTGCATCCCAAAACACTATGGGCCAGATTCATCATTACACTTCCATCTTACTCCACTTTTATAAGTCACTTTTACATATGTCCAAAGTCACTTTTGGCTACGTCAGATTTATTAATGGTCCTTCAATACTGTGATAAATGTGGATTGACGGTAGCAGTTTATCCGTCAGTAAGCGGCTTTACAAAAGTCTCACGTCTTTACGAAAAAGTCGCATGTTCTATTAAAAAATCGCATAAGATAAGCATGGTCCTCACTGGAGTGAAATTGTGCCATTTTTATGTGACTTTTTAAATTGTCGCAATAATAAATCTGTCTAGAGATTCATTTACATAAGAAAACACGCCCACTTTTAGAAAACTGGCGAGCATAGCGCAGAGCCAATAAAAGTTGCACATTTTTGTGCAGTTTTAGCGATTGCGCATTTTTTTTTGACTTTTTCACTCCATTATTCTGACTTGAGCTAATGATAAATCTGTCCCAATGTCTCTGCCCCTGCAGTGATAAGAAGATGGTAAGATTTATAATGTCTTTAGTCGGTGTGTGTTTGGAGATGCCTCCATCTGACACTGTACAGGCGTGTGGCAGATTTAGGAGGCAGGAGATGCTGAGCTTTCCATGGCACATTGTCTGTGTGGAAGTAATTAGATTTTGGTACAGGATTCATTCATTACGAGTTGTGGTTACAGGCCGTTCTGTTTGCGTTTTCTTTGTTTGGGAGCTCATCTTTTAACTGCATTTAGTGTGTGTGTGTATATGTGTGTGTGTGTGTGTATAATATATCTCTAGGTTTTAGAGGAGGAAAGTAAGAAAAAACGTTGTTTTCTTTAGACCTCTGCTCCGATTTCACAGTAGTCACATTCCTGTCTGAGGCTACCCCCAGGATATAATATTAGATGTTGGCACAGTCTCCTTTGTGGAGCAAGTTGGCACAGACTAGTGACATCATTCACCAGCCTCTGGCCACCCAACTCCATTCTGCAGCACTGAGAAGAAGAGGAGCGACAGTTCTTGTGCTTTTAGGCCTTGTTCACATTTCTGTGTCCGTTTGACTTCCATGGAAAATTAATGCATGATTCAAGCATTATGACTCCCTGTTTGGGCCGTGTGCTTTTGCCCTCCGTGTCATCTGTACTCCACAGACAATGCTCAGATGGAAAATTAGCAGAGCATCTCCTACCGATCAGCCATAAAAAAACCACTGCTGTGGCTAGTGCACGTCTCATGATTTTTACACTAACCGAGAGTCCGTGGAAAACCAAAGTCTAACACATGCCCCCCGGTGCCCAGGCCCCTCATATAGATTATACTTATCCCGGCACCCGCGTTGCTCCTGATCCCCGGCTGCCGCTGCATCCCCCCCATCGTGTGGTTCTAAGCATCTGGTGACTGGGGGACGAGCAATAGGGACGAGCCTTCCTAGCGTCACCTGCAATGCTACCGACGCTCGTACCTATCATGACTTGCTATTGGCTGCTTCCCCCGTCACCAGATGTTTTGATCCGCGCGATAGGTTGATGTAGAGGCGGTTGGGGATCAGGAGCAACGCGGGTGTTGGGCAGCGCGGTAAGTATAATCTATATGTGGGGCATGTGTTAGACTTTGGATAACCCCTTTAAAAGTCAATGGGTTTGTGTGCAGTCAGTGAAGAACATGGACAGCACATGCCTGTGATTCGCTAAAGTATGAACAAGGCCAAGTTGTTTTCTACATGTGAAACTATCTTCTGAATGCTACGTGTCCTAAAACGGAACTCCAGCCCACATGGATTAAAGATCTACTTTATAAGCCTAAGGCCTCATGCACATGAACTTTGTTTGGGTCCACATCTGAGCTGCATTTTTTTCAGCTCAGATGCGGACCCGTTCACTTCAGTGGGGCTGCAAATGATGCAGACAGCACTCCCGTTTGCTGTCAATATTCAAACCTCCGTTCTGTGGTCCCGCAAAAAAATGTCAACATGTCCTATTGTTATACGTATCTCAGACAAGGGTAGGACTGGTCTGTGGAGGGCCAGACCTTCCGTTCCGCGGAATGCACACGGCTGGTATCCATGTTTTTCAGATCCACAATTTGCGCACCGCAAAACACGTATGGCGGCCGCGTGCATCTTCATTTTATGGAATGGAATCTCTGACTCTCAATAGACCAGTCCTATCCTTGTCCGTGATATGGACAAGAATATAAATGTTCTGTATTTTTTTTGCGGGACCACGGAATGGACGTACGGGTGTGGAGTGCTGTCCGCATTTTTTGTGGCCCCATTGAACTGAATGGGTCTGCCTCCAAGCTGCAAAAAATGTGGCTTGGATGCGGACTCAAACAAACAGTCGTGTGCATGAGCCCTAACTGTACGGAAAAAAACTGATTGAGGAACATGAGGGGAAGGGTTAACTCAAACTGCCTGCAGAGGCTCCGCTAACACCGGATGTTACCGGTCTATCAGGCTGAAGTTCTGATTTAGCTTGAACTTAAAGAATATAACAGATTTATCGATTATCCACAGGATAAAAGGGATAAAATCTGATCAGTGGGGGTCTGAACTCTGGGCCCCACTGATCACTAGAATGGAGCTTCCCTGAATGAATGGGACAGCGGTCAAGCATCTTCATGACTGCCATTCCATTCATTCTCTATGGGGGCACTGTACTCTGCTATCTTCAGCAGTCCTGTAGAGAATGAATGGGGGAACAATGCCCATGTTCAACCAGCACTCCTTTCATTTGGGGAACTTGTGATGGTGGGGCCAGAGTTGTTGCACCCCATTGATCACAGATACGGGGGTGTCTTTTATATTTTACTTCCAGGGTTACTGCCAAGTCATGGAGCGTGCCTCTGTGCAGGTAGACCCCAGGAAAACTATATTCTAGTGCAGACAGTGACGTCCATTACCGGAGACTGCGGGAAATAAGTGACTTTTCCTAGTACACTACGTAAACCGCGTCTGTTATTTTTCAGCAGATGCTGTGAACTCCCAGAATGTTCAACAGTTTCCACTGAAAAAGTGAGTTGTCAGGTTTGAACCATTTGTTATTGGGGGGAGGGCAGCATGTTTGAGGTATTCACCAGTTTAATATATAAGATTTCTAGCATTGCGGATTTGTTTGCAGAACCAGCAGTGACATGCGGCTTGGCAGTGTCAGACTGGGGTGCCTAGGGCCCACCAGTAAGATTCACCCTGGGGGCCCACTACAGATACATGCAGATACTATCAGCTACACAGCAGCAAGCCTCTAGAAGATGTGTGCTGCCTATCTATATGTAGTGCAGGGACTCGGGGACCCCCTGGGGATTCGCCTGCTGCTTGGGGACATATTACCGATAAGGTCAGTGAATGGCTGCAGTGGTGCATGTAAGGCCAGGGAACAGAAGTTGCACTGAACGAACCCTCAGCGCAGAAAGCAGATGAGTTTTTTCTTTATGTGTAAAACTATCCTGGGCCTAGACGTGTCCAACTGAAACCCCAGCAGAGAACAAGTGCTTGACACTTTATCCTAATGCTTAGAGGGACACTGTGAATACACCGGAGGGAAACTGAGCTCCTGCCCTGAAAAGGGTGACCCCTGAGTCAGAGCTTTATACCCTCTCCTGACCATGTTGCCCTCAGTAGTTCTTAATATCGCGCCAATGCGTTTCGCTGGTAAATTCCCCAGGGGGCAGTCGGTGTAAATGAAAGCAGAGGCTGAGAGTGTATGAGACTGCGTCCCTTCCTCCCATCCAACCCTCCAGGTCCCCTTTACTGAGGCTCGTTCTCCTTTTTATATGTCTGATAGTTTCCTGATTATTGGCTTTTTCTCACTGGTGGTTTTGTTTCTAATCATTCTGCCCATGTGCTGTCCTCTTGTGTTCATTAGCAGCAGCCAATCGGAGGAAGGAGAGAGCAGCATCCTGAACCAATGATGAGACGGCACGGGGGCGTGTCTCAGACTACCTCTGACTCCTTGTAGGCAGTGTAGCTGTCCTGTAGTCACAGAGTACAATGCTGAGGGAAATGAGCAGTAGCAATCATCCCCTGTAGATTAGATTATTCTTTCTAACTCCTGACTGGACAGCGCAGTAAGTGATTTTCTGTGTAATACTGTTCCTTTTTATTTTGGTGTGAATTGTACATAGAAAGCATTGGAGATGATTATTACCCCACCACCACCACCACCACGCCTCTGCTATTCCTGTGTACAGACTCTGGGACCAGTCTTCCAGTTATGCGGACCAACTTGGAGCTACATAGCCGCGTGAAGTGGTATTATCAGCCTGCCAGGACACACACCTGCCTACAGTACCTAGGTACAGCTGGTGCACTGAAGTGTAAATTGGAGCTGCGCATTCCCCTAGAGTTGTCACTATAGATGCCGAGGAGCTCCAGCTAAGGCTACTTTCACACTAGCGTTTTTGCTGGATCCGTCATGGATCAGCAAAAATGCTTCCGTTATGATAATACAATCGTCTGCATCCTTCATGAACGGATCCGGTTGTATTATTTCTAAAGTTCATGACGGATCCGTCACGAACTCCATTGAAAGTCAGTAGGGGACGGATCATTTTTCTATTGTGTCAGAGAAGATAGATCCGTCCCCAATGACTTACATTGTGTGTCAGGACGGATCTGTCTTGCTCTGAACCACATCACGGACAGAAAAACGCTGCTTGCAGCGTTATTCTGTCCGTGATGGGGACGCAACCAAACGGAACGGAATGCATTCTGATACATTCCGTTTCGTTCAGTTCAGTTCTGTCCCCATTGATAATGAATGGGTACAAAACGAAAGCGTTTTCTTCCGCTATTGAGATCCTATGACTGATCCCAATAGCGGAAAGGGAAAACGCAGATGTGAAAGTAGCCTGAGCTATTCATCTATGGATCCTAAATATTTGAGA
Organism: Bufo gargarizans; assembly: GCF_014858855.1. Classification (NCBI taxonomy): domain Eukaryota; kingdom Metazoa; phylum Chordata; class Amphibia; order Anura; family Bufonidae; genus Bufo; species Bufo gargarizans. Next base: position 75,373,726 of record NC_058087.1, read on the forward strand.
TATCATAGACGTGGTTCCTGGAAATGTGCATAAAAAGCTCATAGCAGTCTCCCCTTATGTGTGGAGTCGGTACCTGGTGGTCGGGCCATATTGGAGGTGTTCTGGTGGATGATGGTGGTGTTCTTGCACTGATGTGGACACCGGTGAGGTGATCCTAGGATTCGGGAATCTATAATGAACCATCAGCATCCCCTCCAGCGCAGTCTGTGAGTACCATACTGATATGTGTACTACCCTTGTGGTAGATTGGTCTCTAGTGTATTCTGTAGTATTGTCCTCTGAGATACCCCATACTGGAGAAGTGTTTGGGACGGCAGGGGCAGAATTTGTGTGATGCCAACAATGTTTATTCTTTGTGATGTCAATGGTGGAATGTATGTTTCTAGCTGCAGTCTGGATTGTGGAGTAATGTGATGTCTGGTATCACTGTGTCAGTGGATACTGATATTCCTGGACCCCACTACTGCACATCCAGGTGTAGTCTGCTCCCTGCTTATTGGGATCATACAGGTGTTCCTCTCGTTTTCTAGGGTATACCAGGGGCAGCCCTTTTCAGGGAGATTAGTTGACCACTTAGGGTGTTGTTGTTGCGACATTAGGGAGAGCTATTATTCCCCAACCTCGTGACTGTCTTTGGTCTTGGTGCCATTTATTTTCCATGATTTTCTTGCGATTAGAAACTTCTATGATGTAATAATTTGGTCTCTTTTTGCCACACTTAACTTTATTCTTCTGATAATTTAATTTTAAAGTTGTGCTTTGAATTTAGATTTTTCAGTGATAAGGGTTCAGACAGGGAGTCTTCTGTTCGATGGCAGCTTTGTCACCGTGCCCGTCGTGTAATAACATAGTGACAGCTCATTCTGTCACCTGTATTGTGTCTGGTTGCTAGATGCGAGGCCTTGAAGATGATCCCTTCGTGACAGATGCTGATGGATGCAGTTCTAAATGTCAGCTGCCCTGGTGTTTGTCGCCCCAGGTATCCGCCGCCTGCAGTAATGTATGAGCGAGCTGTATGACTGGTTCCTTGTGACATGCCTGCTGCTAGCGACTGACCGGGGAACCACTGCCAGAGCTCAGGAACCTTCAATTAATCGGTTTGTTTAAGGCAGGATGGCATGTTTGGAGATCCACCCATGGTATACAAATGTGACGGTATATTTCCAGGGTGCTGCAGTTTGCTTTCTCAAACTCTTCACTGCTCAGCTGCACTTTGAGTTTTTCCTTTGATTTCCCTCCGTGCATGTTTAGGTGAAGTACATAGAAAGCAGACATTTTTATTCATTTTCCATGATGCACAAAGTCTGTAAATGTATTCTGACCGAAAGGACTGTTTCTGGGACTTTCTGCTCAGATATTGTAAAACCATGTGCTGGAACTCATTTCTAAGAGTCTTGATAAAATACATCCATATCCCCTGCTTTTCTCTGCGGCCCTTCAGAATATTTTAGTATGTGATTTAAAGGGGTTGTCCCACTAGAAGAACATCTCCACTATCTGCTGGGACCCCCACAATCACAAGAATGAAGTGTTGAAGTGAATAGACCGACGATCAGACATGCAGCTCCTTTGAGACTGCTGAAGGAAAGCATAGTCTAGCCCTGGGCTATCTCCATCAGTTCCAAAAATGTGTTTGTCCATTGAACAAATAGATTTTATATAGGATAGGCCACCAGAATCTGATAGCCCGGGGCCCGGGACACCCTGCACCCCTGCTGATCCGCTGTTCTGCAGTTGCTTTGGCCCCAGAGATACACCAATCCTTCCATTGTGTAGTGGATGGGGTAGGGGTGCGGTGTGTTGGACCCCCATTGGCCATCAGTATTAATATACCAGAAAAAACCTTTAAGTGTCTGCAGCTTTAATAAACGGACAAAAAGATACCCATACAGTGCCTTGCAAAAGTATTCACCCTCTTGACTTTTTTTTTTTTTCGTGTTTTGTTACATTACAGCCTTAAGTCACATCACCCAAAGAACACCATCCCCACAGTGAAACATGATGGTGGCAGCATCAAGCAGTGGGGAGGTTTTTCAGCAGCCGGGACTGGGAAACTGGTCAGAGTTGAGGGAAAGATGGTGCTAAATACAGGGATATTCTTCAGCAAAACCTGTACCACTCTGTGCATGATTTGAGGCTAGGATGGAGGTTCTCCTTCCAGCCGAACAATGCCCCCAAACACACGGCTAAAGCAACACTTGAGTGGTTTAAGGGGAAACATGTAAATGTGTTGGAATGGCCTAGTCACAGCCCACATCTCAATCCAATAGAAAATCTGTGGTCAGACTTAAAGGGGTTCTGCACTTTCATTTCACTGATGATCTATCCTCTGGATAGATCATCAGCTTCTGATCGGCGGGGGTCCGACACCCGGGACCCCCGCCGATCAGCTGTTTGAGAAGGCAGCGGCGCTCCAGGAGCGCCGCTGCCTTCTCACTGTTTACCGCCGGGCCGCCCGCCCTCTGACGTCACGACTTGTATCAACTAGAGTGGGCGCGGCTAAGCTCTGTTCACTTGAATGGAGTTTAGCCGCGCCCACTCTAGTTGATACAAGTCGTGACGTCAGTGGGCGGGCGGCCCGGCGGTAAACAGTGAGAAGGCAGCGGCGCTCCTGGAGCGCAGCTGCCTTCTCAAACAGCTGATCGGCGGGGGTCCCGTGTGTTGGACCCCCGCCGATCAGAAGCTGATGATCTATCCAGAGGATAGATCATCAGTGAAATGAAAGTGCAGAACCCCTTTAAAGATTGCTGTTCACAAGTGCAAACCATCCAACTTGAAGGAGCTGGAGCAGTTTTGCAAGGAGGAATGGGCAAAAATCCCAGTGGTCAGATGTGGCAACTCATAGAGACTTATCCAAAAAATTAAAATATTCAAAGTTGTGGGTCTGTTCTGTAAATTAAATGGTGCAAATCCTCAAACAATCAATGTTAATTCCAGGTTGTGAGGCACCAAAATACGAAAAAGTCAAGGGAAAGGGGAGGTGAATACTTTTGTATGTGACAGATCAGTACCGTACCTGTGTACTGAAGCCCAGTTTAGAGTGGACATTGCATTTTACAAAATTTGCAAATTTGCTAATATTTATCTCCACAGAAAATTTGCTGCATGTCCTGGTATCTACAGTTGAAAAATATCTGCTACATGTGAATTGGGTTTTCAGCATCCCATTCAATTGTACTGTACATTATTGTGGACTTGCGTTGAGGAATCTGTACTGAAAATCCACAACAAATCCATTACATTGGCCTTGTATCATGTTTGACTACACTCACCTAAAGAATTATTAGGAACGCCATACTAATACGGTGTTGGACCCCCTTTTGCCTTCAGAACTGCCTTAAAGGGATTCTGTCACCTCCCCTAAGCCAAAAAACGATTTTAAAGCAGCCATGCAGCACAGCTTACCTGGATTAGGCTGTGCTCTTTTATCTTGAAATCCGTCCAGCAGTTACTGCAAAAAACGACTTTGATTGATATGTAAATGTTTCCTGACGGTGCCCAGAGGGGCCTTTTGTTCTTCTTAGAGAGCCCAGTACCGCCCCTCTTACAGTGCCCAGCCCGCCTTCCTTGCACTGTCTAACCGCCTCCTCCAGCCTGCCACAGCCTCTCCTCCCTCTCCTCCCCCTCCCTCACGCCGAACGAAGTCTCGCACAGGCGCAGTACCCACTGAGGGCTGCGCCTGTGCGAGACTTCGTTCGGCGTGAGGGAGGGGGAGGAGAGGCTGTGGCAGGCTGGAGGCGGCGGTTAGACAGTACAAGGAAGGCGGGCTGGGCACTGTAAGAGGGGCGGTACTGGGCTCTCTAAGAAGAACAAAAGGCCCCTCTGGGCACCTTCAGGAAACATTTACATATCAATCAAAGTCGTTTTTTGCAGTAACTGCTGGATGGATTTCAAGATAAAAGAGCACAGCCTAATCCAGGTAAGCTGTGCTGCATGGCTGCTTTAAAATCGTTTTTTGGCTTAGGGGAGGTGACAGAATCCCTTTAATTCTACGTGGCATTGATCCAACAAGGTGCTGATAGCATTCTTTAGAAATGTTGGCCCATATTGATATGTTAGCATCTTGCAGTTGATGGAGATTTGAGGGATGCACATCCAGGGCACGAAGCTCCCGTTCCACCACATCCCAAAGATGCTCTATTGGGTTGAGATCTGGTGACTGTGGGGGCCATTTTAGTACAGTGAACTCATTGTCATGTTCAAGAAACCAATTTGAAATGATTCAAGCTTTGTGACATGGTGCATTATCCTGCTGGAAGTAGCCATCAGAGGATGGGTACATGGTGGTCATGAAGGGATGGACATGGTCAGAAACAATGCTCAGGTAGCCCGTGGCATTTAAACTATGGCAAATTGGCACTAAGGGGCCTAAAGTGTGCCCAGAAAACATCCCCCACACCATTACACCACCACCAGCCTGCACAGTGGTAACAAGGCATGATGGATACATGTTCTCATTCTGTTTACGCCAAATTCGGACTCTACCATTTGAATGTCTCAACAGAAATCGAGACTCATCAGACCAGGCAACATTTTTCCAGTCTTCAACAGTCCAATTTTGGTGAGCTTGTGCAAATTGTAGCCTCTTTTTCCTATTTGTAGTGGAGATGAGTGGTACCCGGTGGGGTCTTCTGCTGTTGTAGCCCACCTTTCTTTCCCATTCTGACATTCAGTTTGGAGTTCAGGAGATTGTCTTGACCAGGACCACAACCCTACATGCATTGAAGTAACTGCCATGTGATTGGTTGACTAGATAATCGCATTAATAAGAAATAGAACAGGTGTTCCTAATAATTCTTTAGGTGAGTGTATATTGGGGCTTTTTTAATTATTCTTTTTTTTAGCATTTTTCTTTTTTAAAGGGAACCTGTCACCGGGATTTTGTGTATAGAGCTGAGGACGTGGGTTGCAAGATGGCTGCTAGCACATCCGCAATACCCAGTCCCCATAGCTCTGTGTGCTTTTATTGTGTAAAAAAAAAACGATTTGATACATATGCAAATTACCCTGAGATGAGTCCTGTACGTGAGATGAGTCAGGGACAGGACTCATCTCAGGTAAATTTGCATATGTATCAAATCGGTGTTTTTACACAAGAAAAGCACACAGAGCTATGGGGACTGGGTATTGCGGATGTGCTAGCGGCCATCTAGCAACCCATGTCCTCAGCTCTATACCCAAAATCCAGGTGACAGGTTCCCTTTAAGTAATTGGACTTGAATAATCATACCGATTGACCTCTGTAGTTGATTGTATGTCATTTGGCTACACAATCATTTCTGAGGTCATGAAAGTAATGGATTTTGTGTTTTGTCAAAATCTTATATATACTGTGTATATAGCTGCACATTATAGTTTCTTGACATTAAATGTTACAAGACCTCAGTGCAATGTTATCAGCAGTCGGCACCTTTTAGATTTTAGTCGTTTGTGGTAGGAGGTGGCATCACAGCAGGCTGATAAATGAAGCCACAAAGTCAGGAAAGGTTGCTTGGACCCTGGCCACATCTCTGCAGTGTGTTCATGGCCCTGAAAGACTATGGATCGTTTTCTGTCTTCATGATGGGTTTGGCGAGGAATCCCTGGCTGATGCTTTTTTATGCAGGACACTTGTGCTTTATGTTCTTTATGCAGACATCTAGACTACTGGGGCTTTCTTGAGAGCTATGCAGTGATTGTTTAATAAGGCAGAACGGACCTTGAGAAATATAATTCTCTCCAGCACCATGACCTGACTATAGACACAATATACAGGCACCTCAGTCCTTGTGTTAGGGTCTTGGCCCCTGATGCTTTTATCCTGTAAAATTTTAATGAAAAACAGTTTGCAAAGTTGTTTCATGTTGATGCATTGGAGCAATCAATCAAATGGTTGCAATGGGGCGACATAGCCTTTAAAGGGGTTGTATTGATGGCCTATCCAAAGGACAGACGTCAGTATTTCATTGGCAGGGGTCGGATAATCGGCTGCTTCGGAGGAGCTCCGGTACTGGTAGCCTGCAACAGAACTACACGACCCCATCCACTGTGTAGAGGACATAGCCGATGCAGCATTGAACGGAATAGAAGCATCTCTGCAGTAATCGGCGGTGTCCTCAACACTGGATGGGGTTGTGTAGTTCCGGTGCTGACTTCAGGCCCTGGAACTCCTCTGAAACAGCTGATGGGTACGGGTGCAGGTTGTTGATAGACTTGAGCAAATCGAGCTTCAGATCAAAGATCCAAAGTCGATTTGTTCAAAAACGTTGTGCTTGACGCTGTTTCCTTAGAGCTCTAAAATGTATTGGCTCCATGGAGCAAAACTTCGTCTCGCCTGAAGTCACACGAGGCTTCGGTGAATTACTACTGTATTCAGATCTGCGTATTTAAGAAAATGCTTTAAAATAGGAATCCGAAGTGGGCTTTGGTACCGAGATACCAGCCAATACCAAAGCCTACTTCGGATTCCTATTTTAAATACAAAAACACAAAGTTTTTGAACGAATCGACTTTGGATCTATTATCCAAAGCATGATTTGCTTAAGCCTAGTTTTTGGACTTGCAAACCTTCAATCTGATTTTGATGGCCTTTCCTGAGGATAGGTCATCAGAATTAAAATCCTGGGAAACCTCCTTGTGGTTATGTCTGATGGGTGTGGGTCTCTCTCCTATCCCAAGGATGGGATCCATATCCTGCTATTGCAAATGGAGGTGGCTGTGCGTGCGCTGCTGTTTCCATTCACTTCTGAGGGAGTTCAGAAAACGGTCCAGTAAAGCTAGTTTCACACCTGCATTGAGATATCCATCGACAAATGGGATCCAGCTCTATTTCGGCCTGACAAAAAACGGTGCATGCCCCAGTTTTGTGCAGCCGAAACCCGGCGCTCATGCCATAAACTGGGTGAGTCCCTGCTGGATGCCATTATAGTCAGTGGGGTCCGGCCGTCGCTGCTCTATCCGCAATGCTGGATATGGTGAACTCCAGCAGGCTGTTCCTCTGCCAAATACCTTACCGCAGGTGTGCGAGTAGCCTAAGCGAGGATATTCCATAAATGTCCAGATGAGAATACCCCTTACTGTGTCTGAGTGCCCTCAGTGAAGGGGGTAAGGTGGTTGTGTATGTCCTTGCTGCTATATAAGAAAACAGACTGATTTTTCTGTAGGGAACCTGTAAGTTGGGATTGAAAAGCACTTTATTGTTAAAGGTTACCAGTCTTTGTTATCTAATTCGTATAGATTGGAGACTATCAGGTAACCTTTTTGTCTTTGATGCCTTTGCATATCATTGTTCAGTGGGTTTCCCAAGGGTGAAATGAATCGACAGATGGCATATGCGTCCTGACAGTGCCACAGGACTAGTGCAAAATGTCTACATTAGTCAAATTCACCTTCATGCCCTTGACTGAGTTATATCTAAAAGTAAATATTATGTGGCGGTAGCTTTTAGGTAGCGCCTTTCAGCTATCTTTGCGTCTTTTGGTGCATCTGTACTTAAATATAAAGTTAACTGCATTGTCTCTTGGGAGTTCGAGGCAGTCTGTTATCTGCCTCCAGTCTTCTCCCATGCTCACAACCATATCCGTATTACGGTCTGCAAATTGCGGATCCGCAAAATACAGATGTGGTCCCTGTTACAACCGCATTTTGCAGATGAGAATAGGACAAGTTCTAGCCTTTTGCGAAAAGGACATACAGATGCAGAAAGCACACAGATCATTGTGTGCTTTTCTCATCTGTATGTCCAGTCTGCAAAAAGATAGAAAATGTCCTCAAAATGTGGACCACAGACCCATTCAAAACAGTGGGTCCGCAAATTAAATCTGGGCAGCACACAGACCACACAGTGCCAACTGTAAATAGGCACAACTGTGGTGTATATCAGGGAGGAAGAACAGAGCAAGGCCTCATGCACATGACTATATCTGGTTTACGGTCTGCAAATAGCGGATCCTCAAAATACAGATATAGTTGTGTGCATGAGGCCTTGCTCTGTTCTTCCTCCATGCTTTATACTTCAGTTGTGCCTAATCCCAGTTGCCACTGTGTGGTGTAGTGCAGGGGTAGAATACTGTGGCTTAATTTGTTGACATCCATGTTCTGCAACTTTGCTTACTGTGGGGATGCAATCATGGCAAATAAATTAATGTGAGCAGTATGGACGCTCAGTATAGTAGTACTTGGTATTTAGCAAGGAGTGAATGAAGTTTTAAGTCAGCATTTGACTGAGCCATGATGCTGCAGATCTTGCCAATTCTTCAATTTACCTAATAGAGAAGATGAGAAAACACTCAGCATATATACACGCAGATATTTCCTTCTAGTGAAACATTCTGCCTCTAATGCACTGAACAAGTTACCCCATTCATATGTTCATGAAACAATTAGACATGTTGTCCACTTTGGACAGGGTTCCCCCAATAGTAAGCTGATCACGACTTGTTTTGGCGGTGTGACCTCCAGCGATCAGCTGGAATCTGTGAAGGAATCAGCAGCACGTGTTTTATTTCTCTGCAGTGCCCTTACAGGTGAAAGGAAGCATTACACATTAATTAATGCAATGCCAATTCAATGATGTGTCTGGTTCCTGTGTGAGAAGTGTTCCTGGCCAATAATTCAGAATTCTCTAATTGGGTTTTTTGAAAATTGGTTTTATGAACCAGACAACCCCATTAATATTACCTTTTACAATGTGATGGATGTTTGGAGCTATTTTATAGCATTCTCCTAATTTTACCTTTACAATGTGCTGGATATTTAGCTATTTTATAGTATTCCCCTAATAGTACTTTTAGGCCTCATGCACACGACCGTTCCGTTTTTTTTTTTGCGGATCCGCAAAAAATGAAAGCCGCCCGTGTGCCTTCTGCAATTTGTGGCATGGAACGGGTGGCCGTCGATATAAATGCCTATTCTTGCGGACAAGAATAGGCATTTAGTGGGGCCGCGGAACGGAGCAACGGATGCGGACAGCACACGGAGTGCTGTCCGCATCTTTTGCGGCCCCAGTGAAGTGAATTGAACAGCGGATGTGGACCCAAACAACGGCCGTGTGCATGAGGCTTTACTATTGGAATTGAGCAGTCATGCATTGCTCACTATATGCAAACATGAAATGCTAATTTTTTTGGAAAGGGCTCAGAGTTGTTTAATTTTTTTTTGAAGAATCCGGACTTACCTCACTGATTCCCCCCCACCCCTCCCTTTCTGACGCTTACCAGATTCTTGCTGGGCTCCTTCCTGGTCCCGTCACTACACACAGGAATGCCAGCTCGGTCAATCGCCAGCCACAGCAGGTACTATTTGGCTGAGTGCAACTCTCCTGGCATTAACACCAGGAAGAACAGCCCAGCGGGGACCCTATAGGCATTGAAACGGAGCAGTGAGGGATTGGTGAGTTGGCTATCAGTTCTTTCATTATTATTATTTTTTTATTTATTTTTTTAAGCCACTGTAAGCCCTTAGCAACAAATTTTGTCCTGTCGGATAACACCTTTTTAAGTGCTTTAACTGCAGCAGAGAGCTAATTGGTGTTGACCTGTCGCTACATCTGTTAGTGATTGACAGCAGCAGTCACGTGTCCTTGTCGGCACGTCATCACTGGATGACAGTATATGGGGGGACAGGGACAGAACAGGAGCCTGAAGGGATTGGTAGGGTGATTATTACCAGTGATGGTCAGTTCGCAGTGATCGCCAGCGAACACATGCGCGTTGCCATCTTTAGTAAGGTAGACTAAGGCTACTTTCACACTAGCGTCAGGCGGATCCGCCTTAAACGGATCCGTCTGAAGGATTTCACAGACGGTTACAAACGGTGATACTTTGAGCGGATCCGATTGAACGGATCCGCTCGTAAAATGGCTCCGTCTATTGCGTCTGCATCCGTTTAGGCATGCGCTCAGCGGATCCGTTTGCCTAATAAAGGTGCCTCCTAAATGTCCTCCCAATCAAAAAAAAAAAACTATTCATGGTCATTTGTAGGTGTGGCTCAGTAGTCCCACTGTAGGTACACCTCTAGTCATTGTAGGTGTGCCTCACAAAGTCCTCCCACTTAGTATTAGAACCTGGTACACCTCAATTCAGATTCATAGCCTATTGGGATCATGTTGCCTGCACACTTGCGTCTCCGGCTGCGTTTTCAAATTCTTAAAGCTAGATGGATGAGACGAGACACTGAAAGAAGAAGACGTCGTTATTGGATACACCCGATAAGTTCCAGAAGGATGACCAGAGGTGTTTTTTCAGTACTTTATTTGGAATTGCGTGCAAATCCAGAAAAATTTTACAATTATATGCGCATGACGGTTGAGAGTTATGACCAGCTACTGCAGCGCATTTCTTCAACCATCGAAAGGCAAGATACCAGAATGAGAAGGCCCATTTCACCATCAGAGAGGTTAATGGTGACAATAAGGTAAAAAAAATACGAAAAAAAACATTTTATATATTTTTTTATATTTGTATATATATATATGTTTTTAAATATATATAATTTTTTGTTTGTGTTTAGGTATCTTGCTACTGGAGAAACCCTAACGTCATTGCATTACCAATATCGTATTGGAATCTCCACACTCTGTGAAATAGTAAAGGATACTTGCCGTGCATTGTGGGCGACAATGCATGAAGACTATATCCCGCATCCAACAACTGAACGATGGATTCAAATAGCGGACAAGTTCATGCAAACCTGCCAATTTCCAAATTGTCTAGGAGCCGTAGATGGAAAACATATACGTATTGTTAAGCCTTCAAAAAGTGGATCAGAATATTTTAATTATAAAAAATATTTCTCAATAATTTTAATGGCAATTGCAGATGCTGAATATCGATTTGTTGCTGTGGATATCGGAGCATACGGACGGACCAATGACTCCATGGCATTCAAAACCTCCGCTATGGGGCGCCGGCTCTATTCAAAACAATTTGGATTACCGCCTGCAAGACCGTTGCCAGGGACAGATGGACCTCCCATGCCATTTGTTGTGGTAGGGGACGAAGCCTTCCAAATGTGTGAAAATCTTTTAAAGCCATACTCCAGCCGTGATTTAAATTCCACCAAACGGATTTTCAATTATAGACTCACAAGAGCTAGAAGACTGGTGGAGTGCGCCTTTGGGATACTTGTCGCAAAATGGCGTGTTCTAAACAAGGCAATTAACCTAAAAGTAGAAACTATTGATCATGTTGTTAAGGCTTGTGTGGTGTTACATAACTATCTATTATCTGAGGAACCACTGCGTCTGGACCCTCAAGATGTAGATTGTACACTGACCAGGATGCAAAATGTGTCATCTCGATCTACCGTCGCAATTTCTAGAATGAGGGACGGTTTTGCCAATTATTTTGTCTCCGAAGCAGGTAGCGTGCCCTGGCAAAATAATGTTTTGTAAATGTTGTTATGGTTAATCATTGTAAAAATAAAAATAAAAATTAACACTACTATTGTAATGTTTTTTTTTTCTTTCCCTAAAGAGGTCTAGTCATTATGGATAAAGACATAGTGTTTTTATCCAAATGACCTTTTTTTGGTGTGGTTCCATTTCATGGGTTGAAGTCTTCGACTGGGCTCTGTTCACTAATTGCCTCTGAACCCAGGTCAAAGACTACAACATTATGTTAGTTTCCTGTCCCCTGTGGTAATGACGATAATACCGCATCATCTTTGCTAATTATAAAAATTAAATAATTTAGGCTCTGTAGTATTCTACAGTTGGTGATGATGATCCAATAGTATCGTTAGTTCCACAAGGGCTCATGTGGAGAACAAGATTGGCTCATGAAAAAACTATGTTCATTTGCCAATCAGCTATAACAGTATTTCACAACCAGCGTGCCTACTGCTGTTGCTACACTACAACTCCCAGCATGACAGCACAGCCTTTGGCTGTGCAGGCATGCTTTGATTTGCAGTTTTGCAATACCTGGAGGCACACTGTTATAAGAGCTAGAATCTGCTAAATAATCAGCTTTTTGAAACCAAGTTATTTATTACACTCTAGCAGTCATGATCACTACAGGTGTAGACAAAATAATTTTTCTTATAACAAAAATATAAATACCAAAATTGCAAGACTTTACTTTACCCACACCGGTAGTGAACATTTTTTACTAAAAACAATAACAACAGACAAAGTTTATTCAGAAAAATAATGATTTTATTTAATTTAATTTTTTAAATAATAATTTAATTTATTTTTTTAAGCAAAACAAAATTTTTTTAGAACTTGGTAAAACGTTTAGGGGAGGTGTAGCGTTGGGGAGTGGACCGTCCTGGAACAGCGGCAGAAGCCCCCCTGTCTTCAGATGAGGACTGAAAATGATGCGCCGTGGGAAAGGATGCAGGATTTCTGGGGGTGTGGTGAGTGGAAGGGTCGGGAGTTGATTGTTCCCGAGCATGGGACAAAGAATGAGTGGGGAAAGAAGTAGGAGCATGATAGCGAGGAGGAGAGGGAGTTGCAGAAAAAGAAGGTAGATTGTACCCATGCTCGGGGGGTTGGGAAAGGGAAGGATGATGTGAATGGGAAGGTAGACTTTGAGTGTGTTGATACACATGGGTTGGGGGGTAGGTAGTGGGTGGGGGGTAGGTAGTGGGTGGGGGGTAGGTAGTGGGTGGGGGGTAGGTAGTGGGTGGGGGGCGGTGCAGGATTTCCCACGACGCATTCTCCATCATAATACGGAACTCATGCACCTGCTCAGGATTCATTTGGTCCATCCGGGGGACCATGGTTTGCAGGAAATGTTCGTGTTGGGAGAGTTGACGTGCCGACTCCGCCCCCTCCCCTCGGCGTGCCAAGTCTTCCACAACTCGACGCATGTCTTCTGCGAAACCTTCCAGAGCATCAGAAACGATCTCTACAAGGTCCCCATAGTCTTCCCGACGGCTCCTACCTGGTCTCCTGCGATTCAACGTAGCTCTCACATTTTCTCGCCATCTTGAGAGCGTACGTTGAAAAGAGGGACCAGGTAGGGGACCAGGATTGACCCGAACAGGTGAATGAGGGACAGGAGGGCTGGTGGTGGCGGCCGGTCCTGGGTCCGCTTCAAGAGAGGGTTCAGGCTCCCGAGTGCTGCTGGTAGTTCTGCAGAGAGAAAAAAAAAAGGCCTTTTATTATAAAAATACAGTATCTAATAACATTTTCAACTAGATGGCTGCATGAGAGAAACATACATATACTTAAAGATAGTTAGGAAGATCTAATAAAAAAATAGTGCAATAAATTTAAAAAAACAAATAAAATATCAACACGTATAGTTTGGAAATGAAGACGAGACAGAGGGGATATGATGAAATACAGTAATGGAATAATGAATGAAAAAAGTAGATTTATAAATAAAAAAAATACTATAAGAGGACATAGTTTAAAATGAGGAACAAAAATTTAAATTAAATATCTAGAATTTTAGAGTAGTGTCTGCAAGGAATAGCCTTTCTCAAAAAGTGGTAGCTACAAAAACAGTGAAGGAGTGTTTAGCATGCATCGGAAAAGGCAGAAGGCCATCCTTCATATTGTGGCAAGGTTATAGTATACTGAATATTGTGCAGACTAGATTCTTCCCTAAAAAAATTGTATGGCGCAAATACATTGAATGCTACTATAGGTCAGAATCGTATTATGAAGAAGGAATTATTGGAATGGCAAACGTGTCTCTTCCTTTCGGCTAATGAAATCTTCCTTTTCAACCCATGCCTATACATTCCTTGAAACTACAATCATACAGCAGCACAATATAGAAATTTTTAAACAAAACTTTAGATCCATTTTCCAGACCTGATCTATTGTTCTTTTTTGACCTTTGCTTGACAAATTTTAGATAACTGAATCAGAGAATGATTTGTCTCACACAACCTTGTCAAGAGTTAATTCTGGATCTATTGTAACTGTAGACCAGAATAGGACAAGTGAGAAAAAAGTTGTCATAGAATCCTTTGACTCACAAATCCTATTACAAACAGAAGTCAAGGTCTATTGTTCCTTTCTGTCCTTTATTGAATGAGATAAATAAATACAAATTTCCTTTGTCTCACACAAAGTTCAAGACAGAAGTCTAGATTTCGTGAAACTTTAGACCATAATAGGACAAGTGAGATAAAGTTGTGAAAGAATCCTTAATCCTATTACAGACAGAAGTCTAGGTCTATTGTCCCTTTACTGAACAATGTTGAATGCAAAGATGGGAGAATCCTTTGTCTCTACCAAACCTTTCAGGAAAAAAAAAAACATTAAAGACAATTCATAAATTAAAAAAATGTAAACAATTACCTTCGAAGGCCCAGCGTCGGACGCAGAAACCCCAACGCCTCATTGTGGGCGTAGGGCTTCTGTGGTCTGGCTCCAGAGCCACTCGGGGCGTGAACCTCACGATTGTACTCTCTCTTGAAGCGGTCCCGGATTGACCGCCACCGAGTGATAATCTTGTCCACTGTTGAAAAAAAATAAAAAAACGTTAGTGTAATGTATTATTGTTGGGGTTACCTTTATACATGACTGAAAGTTGTACTTACCATATTCTTTTTGGTCCGCCGCAGAGAGATCCTCCCAGCCAGAGACGAATTCCTCGCCAATATCCCTCCAGAGCCGCTGGGTGAGATGATGGTCGGCGTGTTGGCGGTCGGAGGGGTCCCATAGTGAGGGACGAGCCTCCACCAGTTGGATAAGGAGTTCATTGTCACTGCTGTGAATGACGAACTCCCTATCTTCCCTGGCGGAGACTGCAGACACCTTGAATAAAAAAATAAAAAAATAAATAACCTCTCAAAAGGAATTGAAATGTTAAATACCCAAGTATATAATACTTACACATCTCCGACCGCCACGGCCTCTCCCACGGCCTCTGGAGGGGACTGGGGGATTCTGCACGGCGGATCTTGATGAAGTTTCCTTTAAAAAATAAATATATTAGGTTAAAAAATGAAACCTATAAATTAATAAAAATATATTGAAATTTTCTTACTTCAGTCCGGTCCTGGTCCATACCAGCTACACCTCCCCGTGGTGAACCCTGTGATTCCTCTGAACTTTGCGGCCTTGGTGATGGCCTTGGGCTTGTGGAATCACTTGAAGACGGAGACTATAAAAAAAAAAAAATTTTTTTATATATATATATATATATATATATAGATAGATAGATAGATAGATAGATAGATAGATAGATAGATAGATAGATAGATATATCTGTTAATGAAAATAGAAGTTGATGAGTATACTGTGGAGCTTGTCCAATTTCGATGATAACCATATTTGAAATTTTATCACGGTGGGAATATATTTTGACCCCCCCCCAAAAAATTGGAAAAAATAATAGGTCAGAAAAAATATTATTGTGCGGTATGGGGTCCACATGGTGCCATAGTGCGGTATGGGATCCACATGGTGCCATAGTGCGGTATGGGATCCACATGGTGCCATAGTGCGGTATGGGATCCACATGGTGCCATAGTGCGGTATGGGATCCACATGGTGCCATAGTGCGGTATGGGATCCACATGGTGCCATAGTGCGGTATGGGATCCACATGGTGCCATAGTGCGGTATGGGATCCACATGGTGCCATAGTGCGGTATGGGATCCACATGGTGCCATAGTGCGGTATGGGGTCCACATGGTGACATAGTGCGGTATGGGATCCACATGGTGCCATAGTGCGGTATGGGGTCCACATGGTGCCATAGTGCGGTATGGGATCCACATGGTGCCATAGTGCGGTATGGGGTCCACATGGTGCCATAGTGCGGTATGGGGTCCACATGGTGCCATAGTGCGGTATGGGATCCACATGGTGCCATAGTGCGGTATGGGATCCACATGGTGCCATAGTGCGGTATGGGATCCACATGGTGCCATAGTGCGGTATGGGATCCACATGGTGCCATAGTGCGGTATGGGATCCACATGGTGCCATAGTGCGGTATGGGGTCCACATGGTGCCATAGTGCGGTATGGGATCCACATGGTGCCATAGTGCGGTATGGGATCCACATGGTGCCATAGTGCGGTATGGGATCCACATGGTGCCATAGTGCGGTATGGGATCCACATGGTGCCATAGTGCGGTATGGGATCCACATGGTGCCATAGTGCGGTATGGGATCCACATGGTGCCATAGTGCGGTATGGGATCCACATGGTGCCATAGTGCGGTATGGGATCCACATGGTGCCATAGTGCGGTATGGGATCCACATGGTGCCATAGTGCGGTATGGGATCCACATGGTGCCATAGTGCGGTATGGGATCCACATGGTGCCATAGTGCGGTATGGGATCCACATGGTGCCATAGTGCGGTATGGGATCCACATGGTGCCATAGTGCGGTATGGGGTCCACATGGTGCCATAGTGCGGTATGGGGTCCACATGGTGCCATAGTGCGGTATGGGGTCCACATGGTGCCATAGTGCGGTATGGGATCCACATGGTGCCATAGTGCGGTATGGGATCCACATGGTGCCATAGTGCGGTATGGGATCCACATGGTGCCATAGTGCGGTATGGGATCCACATGGTGCCATAGTGCGGTATGGGATCCACATGGTGCCATAGTGCGGTATGGGATCCACATGGTGCCATAGTGCGGTATGGGGTCCACATGGTGACATAGTGCGGTATGGGATCCACATGGTGCCATAGTGCGGTATGGGGTCCACATGGTGCCATAGTGCGGTATGGGATCCACATGGTGCCATAGTGCGGTATGGGGTCCACATGGTGCCATAGTGCGGTATGGGGTCCACATGGTGCCATAGTGCGGTATGGGATCCACATGGTGCCATAGTGCGGTATGGGATCCACATGGTGCCATAGTGCGGTATGGGATCCACATGGTGACATGGTGCGGTATGGGGTCCACATAGTGAAATTAGACTTTAACATTTTAAAATACTGCAGAATGTCACAATAGCATGTACTTACCACTTCTTCAATTCGTCGTCGCCTGGTTGGAGGACAAGCTTTTTTGCTCCTACCTCTTTTTTCAGACATCTGTTGAAAAATAATTTAAATATTTGTTTTAATGTGAAATAACATAATTGACCGATATAATATCAATTTTTAAACTTACTTTTTGATCAAATTTTGTAATTTCTTTAGATTTGAATCGACAATGTAGCAGTTGCTAAAAAAAAAGAAAAAATAAAAATAAAAATTATATACATACTTTTAAACTTTCAATAGTTAAAATCTGTTTGTGATGTGTGCCCACCGCCAATGCCTGCATTACCATCTACATCCACCTATATCTGAATTTTTCCCGTTGCTAGATTTGACACACCACACACGTGCAATAACTGCAAGCTATGCCCTAGGCCAGTGATAGACAAACTGCAGCTCTCCAGCAGTTGCAGAACTACAACTTCCAGCATGAAAGAAATGCCTAGATCTTTCAGCCTACAGCAGAGCATGATGGGAGTTGTAGTTTTGCGACAGCTGGAGAGCCGCAGTTTGCCTATCATTGCCCTAGGCAATGTACTTTGGTCACACCCACATTCCCCATCAAACATAAATCCCATATATCTCTAGCCGACCCGACACACCATAGTCATAAACCATTACAATATTGAAAATCTATCACAGCCATGTGCTCGTCTGCAGCTGTAGTTTGTAGGCCCAATATCACTGCTATATATGCTACATGACACGTTCATTTATAGTGCGCCTATGGAATGACCAAACAAACTTTTCTCAAACAATTTGCCTATTCAATCCCTCAAAACAGAATCCACCTCGCCATGTGACATTCTGACACCTATACTGACATATTTCAGACCCATGCTCAATATGAAACCATCCGACATACCATTGCACCCACAAAACTTCGCTGACATCTGCTAAAAAATGCCCATGATAGTGCCTTTATATGCCCCCATGATAGATAGTAAAATTAATAGAAAATTGAAAGAAAAAAAGGAAGAAAAATAGAAAAAACAGAGACAGAAGTTTCATGTACATACCTGTTATTGAACTTGGGGGTCCAAAATGGCCGCTGGGTGTGCAGGGGGAGGAGAAAGGCAGAAGATGGGAGGAGAAATGGAGGGGAGGAGAAATGCAGGGGGAGGTTAAAAATCATTCTGAGCATGCTCAACTAGTAAATTTTAATGTGAACGGATCCGTTTCAGACGGAGCCATGAGAGACCATAACAGACGGATCCGTCCCCATTGACTTCTATTGATAGTTCAGACGGATCCGTTCGCCTCCGCACGGCCAGGCGGACACCCGAACGCTGCAAGCAGCGTTCAGGTGTCCGCCTGCTGAGCGGAGCGGAGGCTGAACGGTGCCAGACTGATGCATTCTGAGCGGATCCGCCTCCATTCAGAATGCATTGGGGCCGTACGGATCCGTTCGTGGCCGCTTGGAAGAGCCTTCAAACGGATCCTTCAAGCGGACAACCGAACGCTAGTGTGAAAGTAGCCTTACCCGTCCAGCGATGCACAGGTAAGCCCTTACCTGTGCCGGGAGCCGGTCTGAAATCAAATGCAGTCACCGGGAGCAGGCAGTTCCGAGAACAGCCCGATGAAGGCCCCCGGCGAACACTGCGAAGTGATCATCACTGATTATTACTTAATTTATTATTTTATACCATTCTAAATGGGGTTTGTTTATTTTTTACATTTAGGTGGCTGCCCAACTAACATAGTATATAAGGCCAAAAAAAGACATTTGTCCATCCAGTTCAGCCTGTTATCCTACAAGTTGATCCAGATGAAGGCAAAAAAAAACTTGTGAGGTACAAGCCAATTTTCCCCACTTAAGGGAGGGGGGGGGGGGGGGGGGGATTCCTTCCCGACTCCAATCAGGCAATCAGATTAACTCCCTGGATCAACAACCCCTTTCTAGTAGCTATAGCCTGTAATAGTATTACACTCCAGAAATTCATCCATGCCCCTCTAACTAAGGCCTCGTTCACATTGCCATTATTATTATTTTGTTAGAACCAATAAAAGTCTATGTGGCTATTCCCATGGCCATGTTTTGTTTTTTTTTTTGTTTGTTTTTTGGGCAGTTTTCAAAGGCCCCTATTGAAATCGGGACTGTTTTTAATTGCCATTTAGACAGGAGTGTACCTGTCTATTGGCTGTTAAAAACGGGTACACTAGGAAAAAATTTGCCTTTTCTGGGTAAAAAATAAAATGCTCACCTCAAATACTTGCATGCATGGGTACATTCTCTCCTCACTGGATGCAGCAGGACCTGCACGGCCAGCAAGATGACATCACCATGATGGGAGCTTCAGGTCCTGCTGCATTCAGTGAAGAGCAAGTGGTGAGGTAAGTATTATTATTTTTTTTATTTTAATCACTGAACCTGCTAGGAGTGGGGTCATTATATAGGTGAGGGCATATATAAGCTGAGGACACTGTGTATGTATATATGTGTGTGTGTGTGTGTGTGTGTATATATATATATATATATATATATATATATATATATATATATATATATATATATATATATATATATAATATTGTGAGAGTATATATGTTACTGGCAGCACTCTGGGGACCGTAATATATACTGAGTACTTCAGGGGTTGGGATTAAATAAATAAAGCTAATGGCCTGAAATTCATCTTTTTTTTTTTTTTTTTTTTTTTTTTAAATGGTCATTTTAATGGCCTTTAAAAGCTGATGCAAAGGGGCATTTAAAAAAAGAGACTGTCAGAAAATGGATGCACACACTGATTCAAAATGACCTTGAAAAACTGACAGTGTGTCCGTTTTTAATGGCTGTTTTTTTTTATTTTTGAGTGAAGAGCGAATCCATGAATTGGTCTTAACCACTTCAGCCCCGCTAGGTGAAACCCCCTTCATGACCAGGCCACTTTTTACACTTCGGCACTACACTCCTTTCACCGTTTATCGCTCGGTCATGCAACTTACCACCCAAATGAATTTTACCTCCTTTTCTTCTCACTAATGGAGCTTTCATTTGGTGGTATTTTATTGCTGCTGACATTTTTACTTTTTTTGTTATTAATCAAAATGTAACGATTTTTTTGCAAAAAAATGACATTTTTCACTTTCAGCTGTGAAATTTTGCAAAAAAAACGACATCCATATATAAATTTTTCGCTAAATTTATAGTTCTACATGTCTTTGATAAAAAAAAATGTTTGGGCAAAAAAAAATGGTTTGGGTAAAAGTTATAGCATTTACAAACTATGGTACAAAAATGTGAATTTCCGCTTTTTGAAACGGCTCTGATTTTCTGAGCACCTGTCATGTTTCCTGAGGTTCTACAATGCCCAAACAGTATAACTACCCCACAAATGACCCCATTTCGGAAAGTAGACACCCTAAGGTATTCGCTGATGGGCATAGTGAGTTCATAGAACTTTTTATTTTTTGTCACAAGTTAGCGGAAAATGATGATTTTTTTGTTTTTCTCTTTTTTCCTTACAAAGTCTCATATTCCACTAACTTGCGACAAAAAATAAAAAATTCTAGGAACTCACCATGCCCCTCACAGAATACCTTGGGGTGTCTTCTTTCCAAAATGGGGTCACTTGTGGGGTAGTTATACTGCCCTGGCAATTTAGGGGCCCAAATGTGTGAGAAGAACTTTGCAATCAAAATGTGTAAGAAATGACCGGTGAAATCCGAAAGGTGCACTTTGGCATATGCGCCCCTTTGCCCACCTTGGCATCAAAAAAGTGTCACACATCTGGTATCGCCGTACTCAGGAGAAGTTGGGGAATGTGTTTTGGGGTGTCATTTTACATATACCCATGCTGGGTGAGAAAAATATCTTGGTCAAATGCCAACTTTGTAAAAAAAATGGGAAAAGTTGTCGTTTGCCAAGATATTTCTCTCACCCAGCATGGGTATATGTTTTTTTGTTTTTTCTCACAAAGTCTCACTTTCGGCTAACTTAGGACAAAAATTTCAATCTTTCATGGACTCAATATGCCCCTCAGCAAATACCTTGGGGTGTCTTCTTTCCAAAATGGGGTCAGTTGTGGGGTGTTTGTACTGCCCTGGCATTTGAGGGTCTCCGCAATCATTACATGTATGGCCAGCATTAGGAGTTTCTGCTATTCTCCTTATATTGAGCATACAGGTAATGAGATTTTTTTTTCCGTTAAGCCTCTGGGCTGAAAGAAAAAAATGAACGGCACAGATTTCTTCATTCGCATCGATCAATGTGGATGAAAAAATCTCTGCCAAAAAAAAAAAATGGAGGGGAAAGGCGTCTGCCAGGACATAGGAGCTCCGCCCTACATCCATACCCACTTAGCTCGTATGCCCTGGCAAACCAGATTTCTCCATTCGCATCAATCGATGTGGATGAATAAATCATTGCCGGGATTTTTTTTTTTATATATATATATATATATATATATATATATATATATATATATATATATATATATATTTATATATATATATACAAAGTGCTTGCCAAAGCATAGGAACGCCGCCTCCTCCTCAGCTCGTATGCCTTGGCAAACGTATCTGTCACTGCAGAGGAGAAAATCCCGTCTTGCAGCGCCGCATACACCGACTTGCGTGTAATCTGACAGCAGCGCAATGCTTCTGTCAGAATGCACATCGGTGCTGCAGCTAGTAGATCGGTTGGTCCACCTGGAAGGTAAAAAGACAAAAAAAAAAAAAAAAAAAGAAAAAAACAGGCCACAACGCAATAATTTTATTAACTTTGGAACAGAACATGTAACTTTAACTTTTGGAACTAAACATTAACCTGTTTGCTTACCTGTTTTTTTTTTTGTTTTTTTACCTTTATAGAACAAACCTCTCCTTCCCCATGGGTCAATGTGCAAAGCGCAAATCGCCCAAAGATGTGGCGAAGTGCGTTATGCACTTTGTCCCATGTGAAAGGAGACGTTTGCAGCAGCAGTGAGTGAATGGGCCCTAATAGCCCTGTGTGCCTGTCCTGTGAGATGTGGTCCCTATGCTAAGTGTACCTGTGTGTGGTACTTCCGGAAACACTCTCCAAAGCATAGGGCAGGGTGGTCCGGACAGTCAGGACAGAAATAGCGGGTGTCACGCCTTATTCCACTCCTGCTACAGACACGACATCTTTTTCGGGGTGACGGTTGGGTTGAGGTACCAGGAACGACATTGGGGAAATGTCGCTCGTGTAGACGGCTAACTACACTGGTGGTTGGGGCCACGGAACCTCCTGGATACAGGAGGTTCTCGATGATCTCTTCCTGAAATTTGAGGAAGGATCCAGTTCTCCCAGCCTTACTGTAGAGAACAAAACTATTGTACAGAGCCAATTGAATTAAATATACAGACACCTTCTTATACCAGCGTCTGGTGCGTCGGGAAACTAAATACGGAGACAACATCTGGTCATTGAAGTCGACCCCTCCCATGTGGAGGTTATAGTCGTGGACTGAGAGGGGCTTTTCAATGACACGGGTTGCTCGCTCAATTTGTATTGTCGTGTCTGCGTGAATGGAGGAGAGCATGTAAACGTCACGCTTGTCTCTCCATTTCACCGCGAGCAGTTCTTCGTTACACAGTGCGGCCCTCTGCCCCCTTGCAAGACGGGTGGTAACGAGCCGTTGGGGGAAGCCCGCGCGACTAGTTCGCGCGGTACCACAGGCGCCAATCCGTTCTAGAAACAAATGCCTAAAGAGGGCCACACTTGTGTAAAAATTGTCCACATAAAGATGGTACCCCTTGCCGAATAAGGGTGACACCAAGTCCCAAACTGTCTTCCCACTGCTCCCCAGGTAGTCAGGGCAACCGACCGGCTCCAGGGTCTGATCTTTTCCCTCATAGACCCGAAATTTGTGGGTATAGCCTGTGGCCCTTTCACAGAGCTTATACAATTTGACCCCATACCGGGCGCGCTTGCTTGGGATGTATTGTTTGAAGCCAAGGCGCCCGGTAAAATGTATCAGGGACTCGTCTATGCAGATGTTTTGCTCTGGGGTATAAATATCTGCAAATTTCTGGTTGAAATGGTCTATGAGGGGCCGAATTTTGTGGAGCCGGTCAAAAGCAGGGTGGCCCCTGGGACGGGAGGCGGTGTTGTCACTAAAGTGCAGGAACCGTAGGATGGCCTCAAAACGTGCCCTGGACATGGCAGCAGAGAACATGGGCATGTGATGAATCGGGTTCGTGGACCAATATGACCGCAATTCATGTTTTTTTGTCAGGCCCATGTTGAGGAGGAGGACCAGAAAAGTTTTAAGTTCGGAAACTTGGACTGGTTTCCACCGGAAAGGCTGGGCATAAAAGCTTCCCGGGTTAGCGGTGATAAATTGTGTGGCATACCTGTTTGTTTCGGCCACAACTATGTCTAAAAGCTCCGCAGTCAAGAACAGCTCGAAAAAATCCCAGGGCCGAACCGATCTGAGCCGTCTCAACCCGAACTCCAGACTGGGCAGTGAAAGGGAAAACTACAGGTGCGGCTGAAGTTGGGGACTGCCAATCAGGGTTTGCCAGCACCTCTGGGATTCTAGGGGCTCTACGGGCACGTCTTTGCGGTGGCTGCGACGGGGTCACTACTGCACGTGCCACCGTACCAGCTTCAACTGCCCTTCTGGTGCTCGCTACTTCACCAGGTTGTACGGCAGTGCTGGTACTAGGTCCAGGGAGGGCTGGGCTGCTGGTGTATGCCTCACCACGTAATCCGACAGCACCAGCCCCACTCTGCTGCTCTTGAAGCGGATCCTGCGCAACCTGCGGTCTAGCGACACGGGGCCGGGTACGCCTGGTGGTATCAGGGACCTCAGCCTCCTCGTCCGAACTTTGGGTCAGAGAGCCACTGCTTTCTACAGGTTCGTATTCTGACCCGCTGGATTCATCAGATGAGGGTTCCCACTCCTCATCCGACTGGGTCAGAAGCCTGTAGGCCTCTTCAGAGGAATACCCCCTGTTTGACATGTGGGCAACTAAATTTAGGGGTATTCCCTGAGACTACCCAAGAAAAAAAAAGCAAGCCTGTCTTACAAAGGGGAGGCTAGCGAAGTACCGGAGGCCGCTGCGGTTGATAAAAAAATATCAAAACTGATTTTTTTATCGCCGCAGTGTGTGTAAAGTGAATGTGCAGTGATCAAAAAAAAAATTTTTTTTTTGTCACTGCGGTGGGGCGGGTGTGGGCGAACGCACGTGTGGGCGACCGATCAGGCCTGATCGGGCAAACACTGCGTTTTGGGTGGAGGGCGAGCTAAAGTGACACTAGTACTATTATAGATCTGACCGTGATCAGTTTTGATCACTTCCAGATACTATAAAAGTACAAATGCTGATTAGCGATACGCTAATCAGCGAATAACGGACTGCGGTGCTGTGGGCTGGGCGCTAACTGATCGCTAACTACCTAACCAAGGGACCTAAACTATACCTAAAACCTAACGGTCAATAACAGTGAAAAAAAAAAAGTGACAGTTTGCACTGATCACTTTTTTCTTTTCACTTGTAATTGACAGGGGTGATCAAAGAGGTGATCAAAGGGTTAATTGGGGTTCAGGGGGGTGATCAGGGGCTATAGTGTAGTGTTTGGTGTACTCACTGTGAAGCCTGCTCCTCTGCTGGATCCAACCGACGAAAAGAACCAGCAGAGGAGCAGGCAGCCATATAACAGATCATATTTACAAATATGATCTGCTATCTGGCACTTTGATTGGATTTTTTAAAAATCAGCAACCTGCCAGCCACGATCATTGGCTGGCAGGTTGCTGACGAAATGGTCCTGAACGAAATGCCGGCGCGAACTGCGCACGCGCGGGCGCATACTCGCGTCATCTCGCGTCTCGCGAGATGACGCGTATATGCGTGACTGTGCGCCAGCCTGCCACCTCCGGAACGCACATGTGCGTTAGGCGGTCCGAAGGTGGTTAAAGAGGCTCTGTCACCAAGATCAACCCTATTAAACCAGACATACTGCTTATTAGGTCTAATCATGCTAATTAAAACTATACCTTTATTTTGTCTATATGCTAAACGGCTGCACGGATATCTGTGGTTTGATTCATGTAAATTAGCATGTTTGAGCACCAAGGGGCGGGGCTAAATCCTTTAAGCACTGCTTTGTAACACCTCCTGTGCACACTCCACCTTACTTTGATTTACAGGGCTGAGGGCAGAGTTATGTCCTAACATCTACATATCATCTACACTATGTACTATAGCTTCAACACATTGAGATCTGCTTTTAAAGCTAATATATATTACTCGTTTATTCACAGGTACAATATATGATTATAAAGACACCGGTAAGATGTGTTTGCTTATAAGCATGGAAAAAACACTATGTGGTAATGCTATAGCTTTGTGGTAAGTGCTTGGTTTTGCATGTAGAGATCCCAGGTTTGAACCTTGGGAGATACTTTAATGTTTTATTCTTCAGATATTCCTCCCCCCCCCCCCCCCCCCCGCCACACACACACACACACACACACACATTTAACCCATAATAAAAGTCTAGATCCTTAGCATATTGAGAAAATTATTTTTAGGCTTAATAATAATTATTGCTGGTTTCTTTATAATCATATATTTTGCTTGTGAATAAACCAGTAATGGGTTTGGGGTTTCTAAACAAAAAAAAACACTATTCTCACTATAGTAAGGCCTTTTATTGTTGTTATATTATATATTTATTATAGTATAGCTTTTTATTTTGGGTTAAATGAGAGAGAGAAAAAAATAACTGAAAAAAAAGTTTATACTTTGGAGTCAATGTTCTTTCCTGAAGTTGCGCAAGACTTTGGTTAATTTCTTACTGTATGCATATCTGCATATTGAAAAACAATTTAAAATGGCAATCTGAACTGGCCTTTAGTACCACGGTACCAGCCACTACCAAAGCCCAGCTCAGATTGCTATTTTAAATTGTTTTTCAATACGCAGATAAGAATATAGTAGGAAGTCTTGAGCGGCATCGGGCGAAACAAACTTTGGCTCCACGGAAACAATACATTTTAATGGTGTATGGATACAGCATTAAAATGTAAGTATTTGGTCGATTCACTTAAGCCTACTTATAATCTAATGCATATTACTGGTGTCTTTATAATCCCTATGCAGAGTGTAAAAGTAAATTCCCCATTAAAAGTTCCCTGTCTGACCCAGGAAGAAGTGCAGTGGCGTCTTAAAAAGATTAAAATACACAAATCATCGGGACCAGATGGCATACACCCCTGTATCCTAAGAGAATTAAGTAATGTCATAGCCAGACCTTTATTTCTTATATTTAAGGACTCTATATTGACAGGGAGTGTTCCACAGGAATTGTTCCCAAATCTAATCAGGCAGTTAAAACACCGGTGAATTACAGTGTAATGTATTACTAAGCAAATCTACCATGTAGACTTTTGGTAAACAAAGTAAAGTTTCCAGTGGGGATGTAATGGCAACTGTGTAAGATGTCGCCCATTTCTCACTTATTTGCCATACTATCATTACTGGTTTGAACCATCTTCAGATGTTGTTTTGGTCCTAACTTGATAAAGACCTAATGTGGCTGAAACGTTGCCTTTTGATGACAGGATAATTGACGATTGTATCATTGAGGGCTCGGTGCCTTGGATCTTGTCTTGCCAATTACCATCTTCAGTTTCTAATCGTGATATATGACAATATCTCATGGTTCTGTTTGTAGAAGACTACATACAATGCATTCGGAAATGCATTTTGTTATGTTGCGGCTAAAAAAAATCTGCACTCAATATCTCATAATGAGAAAGTTAAAACAGAATTTTAGAAAACTTTGCATGGATGTAATTATTCATACCCTTTGCATCAACACTTGAAATTTAGCTCTGGGAGCCTCCGTTTTCTCATGATCATCTTTGAAATATTTCTAAACCTTGATTGGAGGCCGCCTATGATACTATCAGTTGATTTTCGAAAGACACAGACCTTTCTATATTAAGGTCTCATAGTTGACAATACATATCAGAGGAAAAACTAAGCCATGAGGTAGAAACTGCCTGTAGAGCTTAGAGACAGGTGATCTAGAGAAGGGTACAAAAAAATTCCTGCTGCACTGAAAGTTCCCAAGAGCACAGTGGCCCCTGTAACATTAGATTGCCCTACTTTGTGAGATTTCCCTACCTCCTAATTTCCTGTCGCACCGGAAATGACGTGTGGAAGCGTTCCTTAGTTTTGACGATCTGGGCATGTGCAAAAGGACCGTTTTGGGAAAATCTCACTGCGAAGTTCAGCAGCACTTTGGGACACTGCGCATGCGCAGGAGAGCCAAAGTTGGGAAATACTACGGGCTATTGCGCAAGCGCGGATAACGCCTGAAAATCCATCCGATCTCTGCGCCTGCGCAGTGTGGGGGTAGGGAAAAATTACATCCAAGTGCGCAAGCGCCGAGGGTAGTATAAATATCCATTCGCAAGCGCTGCTAACCCTTTGCTGGAGCTATATGAGAATAGCTCCAGCAAAGGGTTAGCAGCGCTTGCGAAATTGATATTTATACTACCCTCGGCGCTTGCGCACTTGAACGTAATTTTTCCCTACCCCCACACTGCGCAGGCGCGGAGATCGGATGGATTTTCAGGAGTTGTCCGCGCTTGTGCAATAGGCCGTAATATTTCCCCTATGTCTGCTCTCCTGCGCATGCACAGTGTCCCGGTGTGCTGCTGAACTCCGCAGTGAGATTTTCCCCAAACTGTCCTTTTGCGCATGCGCAGATCGTCAAAACTAAGGAACGCCTCCACACGTCATTTCCGGTACGACAGGAAGTTAGGAGGTAGGGTAATGTAACGTTACACCCCCATAAATCTTAAATGGAAGAAGTTTGGAACAAATGGACTCTTCCAAGAGCTGGCTACCCCACTAAACTACTAAACTAAGTAATCAAATGAGAAGGGTCTTGGTTAGAGAGGTGACCAACAACCTAATAGTAACTCTGGCTCCAAATATTCTGTATACAGGGCAGGAGAAACTTCCAGAAGGTCAACCATCACTGCAGCATTCAACCACTCTGGTTCATCCCAGAGTGGCCAGAAAGAAAGCTATCCTTAGGGTACTTTCACACTAGCGTCCTAGGGGCTCAATACCGGAAAAATACTGATCAATTTTATCCTAATGCATTCTGAATGGAGAGCAATCCTTTCAGTATGCATCAGGATGTCTTCATTTCAGTCACGGTACGGTTTTTGGACTGAGAAATGCTGCAGTATTTTCTAAGTCCGAAATTCTGGAACCCATGCTGGATCCTGCATTATTTTCCAATAAAATGCATTAATGCCGAATCCGGTTTTGCGGTCTGTGCAGACCTTTAAAAATGTGAAAAAGATAAATACCCGATCCGTTTTTCTGGATGACAACTGGAAAAACTGATTCAGCAGTGCCTGGAGGAAACCAGGCACTGCTCAGCACCTGCCCAATACCATCCCTACAGTGAAATATGGTGGTAGCATCATGTCGTGGAAGTATTTTTCAGTGGCTGGGACACGGAGACTTGTTAGAGTTGAGGAAAAGCTGGAAATGGAGCAAAGTACAAAGACATTCTTGATGAAAACTTGATCCAGAGTGCTCTGGACCTCAGACTGGGCCAAAGGCTTCTAACAAAACAATGACCCTAAAAACACAGCCAAGACAACACAGGAGTGGCTTACGGTCAATCCGGTGACTGTCCTCGAGTGGCCCAAGCAGACTTGAACCCAGTCGAACATAACAAAATGTGAAAAAAGCTAAAGCGTCTAAAGACTTTCCAAATGCATTGTATAACGTTAGTCACTGTAGACTTGGGAAATAAATATTGCTCACGTATAGCACCATGGATGACGATCTGAAGGTCTTGGGTAAGGGTACTTTCACACTTGCGGCAAAGGATTCCGGCAGGCAGTTCCGTCACCGGAACTGTGTCCAGATTGCCGGATCCGGCAGGCAAAGGGATGCATTTGTGAGACTGATCCGGATGCGGATCAGTCTTTCCGGTTGTCATCTGGAAAAACGGATCCGGTATTTATTTATTTATTTTCCTCATAAGAGGGACTGAACTGATGCATCCTGAACGGAATGCTCTCCATTCAGAATGCATTAGGATAAAACTGAACAGAGAATGGAACTCAATACCGGAAAACTTTAACGCAAGTGTGAAAGTACCCTAAGTGCATATCTATGTTAAATGTTTATTGCTAACAAGCAAACCGCTATTGATGGAAGCAGATTGCAGGTGTGGTGGAGCATGGGGTTATTTTCATGTCTTAATGAGCATATGCGGCAATAAGTGGAATTTCTGACTACATGAAAATAAAAATAAACCTGCGCCATGGTGTACAAGGCAGAAGTAATCCCTGCTGATTCCATGTATTAATTACTCAGTGTATTCTGCTGGGTGTTCATCCACTGGAGCCTGTAGGAGCGGATGCAGACAGATAGATGTTTCAGGGTTTTTATTCTTATGCAGTTGGATGAGATTTCTTTCTGAGATTGGAAAAGTTTGAGGTTGTGTACAATAGTTTTATTTGTATTTTATGCAGGTTATCAGTGATGCACTTTCTACTGGAAGAAAGCAAACAATATGAAGGGTAATGTGTTAAAATTGCACAAAACTCTGGACGCGTTTTTTTTAAAGGGCGTCACATGGTCGTTTTCAGAACAGTGACAGTCTGTGGGTGTTTTTTTTTTTTTTTAACGGACCATAAATAATGGCCATCGAAAAATAGGGCTTTTGTTTTTAGTTGCCCCTTTTTTGTGGCCCCACAGTCCCTATACTAGTCAAGGGGGCTGGTTTTCGGAAGGGTATTAGTGAAAAATGGACCGTTCTTACTGTTTTTTTTAACGTCTGTTTTTCATCACTGTCATGTGAATAAGGCCTAAAGTGCCTATTCCAATCATTAGCCAAGCGTATGCCAAAAGTGTGTTTTTTTTTTTTTTTTAAATATTTGGCCAGGACATATCGATATACAATGTATTGAAAATGGTAGAAAACTATGCTTTTAAATGAATTTATTTCAATTCAGTTTTGAAACCGTCATTTTCAATGCAGAATGCACCGTGCATGCCCAAGTGCAGATTTTACTGTGGACTGTGTCATGGACTCGCCATGGGTTTCACTCCTGTTATATTGAAAAAGGTGAAATCTGTGTTAAAATCTGCTGCAGAATGAGCATCCTGCACATTTAGGAATCACTTGGTACGGGGTGGGCGATATGGCCTAAAATCTATATTGCAATATATTTTGAAGCATGTGCGATATATATCGCAGAATATATTATTTTCTTCTGTATGTATACAAAAAATACAAATTACAAAACTTCAAGAATTTTTTTAGGTGTATTGTGTAACAGATCTTTTTCCAAACAATGTAAAGATGAAGACTAAGTGTTAGTAAAACACAAATTTCATACATGTCCCCCCAGAGCCAGTGCCATCAGCCCCATGGCATTTGCCATCATCATCATACATGTCCCCCATGGGCCCAGAGCAAGTGCCATCAGCCCCATGGCATCTGCCAATTGCCATCATCATACATGTCCCTCAGAGCCAGTGCCATCAGATCACCCCTATGGCCTTCCTTTGCAAATAGATCCCCCCCCCCCCAGAAGAATCTCTGTTATTAATACTTACCTTTCCTGCAGTGTGCTTGGCAGCAGATGGCTGATGGAGTCCGCAGGTGTTGCGTCTTCTTCCCAGCATGCCTTGGGCGGGACCTGACGTCACACACAGCGTCAGCCAGCGGGCTGTCGCTGTGTGCACGCCAGGCCCTGGCCAGTACAACGCGGTGCGGACTGCAGAGTCGGGGGGGCGGGGGGCCACAGAGCGGTGAGTGAGAAGCTTCTTCAATTCACTACTGCTCTGTGGTCATATCGCGGTCCGGCAATATAGACAAAATCTGTATCTTTGCACAAATTCATATCGCCTACTCTTGGGTGCTTATTTTGCCATGCTTAGAATGTCTGCAGCACGTGGATGAGATTAGTAAAATCCATAGGTACAATCTGCAGAGAATTCACCCTTTCTGTTTAGTTAACCTTTGTTACCTGAGCAGATAAGCCCTATGAGTCACACTTTGACCTGCTTGTCATTTTGTAATCATTGTACTTTTTTCTTTCATACCTAAAATTCCTTTTTTTTTTTTTTTTTTTTGACAGACCATGTTGTACATTTGTGTGGTGTTTAACCTTTACTCCGAAACCTGTTTTTGTGTTTACTTAAAGGGCTTGTCTGATTTGAGCAACCTTTTCCTATATGAAAGGTGCCTATTATATGCTGATTGTGGGAATCCACTAAGGCTGGGTTCACATCACCATTTATTTTTACCTTCTTCTGACCTGAAAAAATGGATCCTGTGTTTTAAGCATACATTATGCTCATTTATGCGGATTTGGCATCTGTTTTAGCCATTTCCGTCTAAGATCTGTTATTTTTGACGGAAAAAAGTCCATTATGCATACTCCGCACCGTCTGCAAGTAGTCTTTAAGGGAATCTGTCACCCTGATTTTTCTTTTTTTCTTTTTTTTTCTCTTTTATCTACAATAATAAATGGGTAGTGCTGCAGATAAGGAGTCCGGGTCACTACATTTTATTTTCTTACTGCTCCCTGTTCCCCCGCTGTCAGCGCTCAGAGCTGCACTCAAATGCATTGTCAAGAACGCTGTGCATGTGTACATGAGTCCTCTCCATTATGTTAGCAAGCAGTCCTGACTGTCTATTTCAGTGCATCTCTGATCGTTGGCAGCGTGGGTAACGGGGGCAGTAGGAAAATAACCATGTACTGTAGATCAGTGTTTCCCAACCAGTGTGCCTCCAGCTGTTTCGAAACTACACCTCCCAGCATGCCCGCACAGCCTTAGGCTGTGCGGGCATGCTAAGAGTTGTAGTTTTGCAACAGCTGGAGGCTCGCTGGTTGGGAAACGCTGCTGTAGATAATAGGCCAAAATCGGGGTGACAGATTCCCTAAAGGATTCCTTAAAACCAATTTTTTTTTTTTTTTTTTTTTTTTTTTTTTTTGTGGTGTGTTTTTCCTTTGTACGGGTGAATTGCATTATTTTTTTTAGATGTATTTTCTTTATGGGGGAAAAATAACCACCATTGCTACAACATCCTGCATTGTTATATTGAGTGTCATCTGGACATTGCCGTCTGTACAACCATTTCCAAGAGCATATGCAAAATTTACATCTATGAATAGCGATGATATTATATGCGCTCAACAGTTTATGGTTGATTTGTTTTGTGCATTTAGACTACAAATGGATCACAAGTAGTGTTATGTGTCAAGCGCCCTTAAAGTAATTTTTTTGATTTTGCTGAACTGGTTTTTAGATGCCATGTCCCATTTGAAGACCCCCCTCCCGATGCACCCTTACAGTAGAAACTCCCCAAAAGTGACCCCATTTTGGAAACTAGGGGATAAGGTGCCAGTTTTATTGGTACTATTTTGGGGTACATATTATTTTTAATTGCTCTGTACTATGTTTTTTTGTGAGGCAGGGTAACAAAAAAATGGTTGTTTTGGCACTGTTTATTTTTTACAACATTCATCTGACAGGGTGAATCGTTTGCTATTTTTATAGAGCAGGTTGTTACGGACGCAATGATATCAAATATGTCTAGTTTCTTTTTTTTCAGTTTTACATAATAAAGCATTTTTTTTTATGTTTTTGTGTCTCCATTTCTGAGCGCCATATATTTTATTTTATTTTTTTATTTATTTATTTTTTCCTGCCGATCGTCTTGTCAGGGGCTCATTTTTTGCAGGAAGAGTTGACGTTTTTATTGGTACCATTTTTGGATACATATGATTTTTTTGATCATTCATTTTTACACTGTATGGGGCAAGGTAACCAAAAAATTGGTTGTTTTAGCACAGTTTTTATTTATTTATTTTTACAGCGTTCACCTGAGAGGTTAGGTCAAGTGACCTTTTTATAGAGCAGATTGTTACAGACATGGCAATACCTAATATGTATACTTTTTCTTATTTATTAAAGTTTTACACAATAGCATTTTTGAAACAAAAGAAAATTATGTTTTTGTGTCTCCATAGTCTGAGAGCCATAGCTTTTTATTTTTTGACCGATTTGTCTTAATTAGGGTCTCATTTTTTGCAGTATGAGGTGACGTTTCATTGGTACTATATTGGGGGGCATATGCCTTTTTTGATCGCTTGGTGTTGCACTTGATTTTTGGCAGTTTTTATTTGGTCATGTGATATTTTTATAGAGCTGGTTGTTACGGATGCGGCGATACCTAATATGGCTACTTTTTTATTTTATTTTTTTCACTTTAACACAATAATAGCAGTTTTGAAGCAAAAGAAAAAAACAACATATTTTAGTGTCTCCATTGTCAGTGGCTTTTTTTTTTTTTTGACCTATTGTCTTAGGTAGGGTCTTATTTTTTGCAGTATGAGGTGACTGTTTGATTTATACTATTTTGGGTGGCCTGGGCCTTTTTGATCGCTTGGTGTTGCAATTTTTGTAATCTAAGGTGACAAAAAATTGCTTTTTTGGCACTGTTTTTATTTTTTTTTTTTACGGTGTCCTGAGGGGTTAGATGATGTTTATAGAGCTGGTTGTTACAGATGTGGCAGTACCTAATATGTATACTTTTTTTTTATTTTACTTTTAACACAATAATAGCATTTTTGAAGCAAAAAAAAATTTTATGTCTCCATGTTCTGAGAGCTATTTTATAATTTTTTTTATGGTGTTTATCAGGCTGGTTGGGTCATGTGATATATTTATAGAGCTGATCGTTATGGACGCGGCAATACCAAATATGTCTCTTTTCTATTTTTTTTTATTTATTACTTAATTAGGGAATTTTTTTTACATTTGTAATCTTCTTTTTTTTTTTTTTTAACACTTAATATTTTATTTTTATTTTTTTTAAACTTTGCATCCGCCATAACGTCATACAAGACCTCTAGTTGACATTTAACTTCCCCCTGCATTCTCCTTGAGGTGCCCTGTTGTCACTGACAGTGGGCCCCACGTTCGTCAGCTGCATGATTAGCGTGCAGCTGCCATCTCTGAATGGATGTTTCAGAACCTCCATTCAGAGAGAAACATCCACCCATAGGACATTTATATCGTATGGGCTGATGTGAGGTGGTTAAAGGCTATGTACACCTTTTGGGGGCAATTTTTTTTTTATTATTGCATTGTACTTATTTTAAATATCCTTTTTTCTGTACAGAACTGACATGCTCTACTAGCTGCCTGTGGATTTTTTTTGTCCTTTCCGTCATCTGAGGAGCAGATGGACTCCTTATCTCTGCTTTCTGCCCTTATAAACGCTCATTAAAAGCTCAATCCTTATCTTACTGATAAAGTGTTTATGACCTTTCAGTAGTTTAGAAATAAAGGTAATTAGATGACCACAAAGTGAAAGTACCAGTCACAGTTAGAAAAACAGTTAACCCTTTGTGACTGAACAGCAATATTTTTAATTAATAAGGCCAATTGAATATGATTTTTAGCCAAAAATAAGTTAAATGCAATCATAAAGAAAAATTGACTCCAAAGATGTACATAGCTTTTAAAGGGCTTGTCCAGGATTTTTATAATATCTATTTGGCCAGGGTCCAACACCCTGCACTTTTGCCAATCAGCGGTTTCTTAGTAGCTCCAGCACTGAACCTGCGCAGCGCCGTCCCTTGTGTTGCGGACAGAGCAGGTAACTGCAGCGCTGCTCTCAATCACATCAGTTGGAGCAACGCTGTTGTAAGCAGTTCCCTCCATTACACAGTAGACTTAAAGCCGTGTAGGTATAGTTTTAGAGCTACTGCAGGACAGCTGATTAGCCTGCCAATAGCAGACGGGGACGGGGGGACGAGCCTCCCTAGCATCGCGGGTGACGCCAGGAAGGCTTGTCCCCGACCTGCCATTGGCCCCTCCCCCCGACATCTGATGTTTTCATCCATGCACGGGGAGAAACGGAGCGGGGACCCGGGTAAGTATATTCAGCGTGGGGGCCCAGCATATATTTTATTTTGTAGGATTGGATAACCCTTTAAAGAGGACCTTTCACCTGGATATCTATAATCTAATTATTATCCTACCTTATAGTGCGACCCCCAGTGATGTCTTGGCAAAAAAAAAAAAAATATTTCTAAAGAACCCCCCGTTCGTTTGCTGTGGTCCCCGTATCTTTTGGCGCCTCATGCTAATGAGGCGACTTCGTTATACTAGGTGTGGACTTGAAGTTCTCCTGGGCGCGTTTTATCTTCTCTATGGCTGCGAGCGCATCCAATCAGAGTTCCCCCGCTCTTAGCCAGGGAGCAGGAGCTCAAGTTCTCGTGAGAAGATAACCGCGCCCAGGAGAACTTCAAGTCCACGCCTAGTATACCCAAGTCGCCTCATTAGCAAATGAGGCGACAAAAGATACAGGGGGTTCTTTAGAAAAATAAATACATTGCCAAGACATCACTGAGGGACACACTATAAGGTAGGATAATTAGATTATAGATATCCAAGTTAAAGGTCCTCTTTAAGGTATGTCTATGCTAATCAACCATTTTCCAGCAGAACTTTCCACCACAGCAGAAGCTGATTGATGGTGTTCAGCAATGCTGGAGCCGCTTCATTCTAGCATTGCAAGGAAATGTTATTCTGGGAAACCAGGCCCAAAATATTCCTACTTGTGAAGTGGATAAGCTATTAACCCATTCAACAGAGAAAAGCTGGCTGCAGCTTCTTGCATGGTCTTCGTTATTTGTCTTCAGAGGGAACAATTGGCCCCCTTGAAGATGGGGAAGGGGTAATAGGATTTGTCTTTGTAATTCCCTCTTAATCTAGCTTGGATCAAGTCGTATGCATCTGTGCTCTGGCTTGTTTAAAGGATAACTGTCATTTATTTATTTTTTGCTAATTTATTAGAGCTAGGCATGTATACCTGAGTTAGTCTGTCAATGATTGCCAAACGATCTGTAATTACCTTATAATAACAGCTTTCATTAATGTCCTCTGTCCCTTTCCACTGCTCCCTTAAAAGGTTTCTGTCACCTGAAAAATGGGTATTAAGCTGGCTGACATTAACGATGTGCTAATGTCAGCTGAACATAACTATATTAGTGCCATCTCCCTGCCTAAAGACTTTATTGAGAAAAACGAACTTTTAAGCCTCATTCACACATCAGTGTTTTGGTCAGTGATTTCCATCTGGGTATTTGAGCCAAAACCAGGATTGGAGCCTCCACAGACATCGGGTATAATGGAAAGATCTGCACCTGTTCGGTGTTTAGAGTCGCACCTGGTTTTGGATCACAATCACTGACCGAACACTGACGTGTGAATGAGGCTTTATAATATGCTAATTGGCCTCTAGGAGCAGGGGGGAGTTGCACCTGCTCTAAGAGGCTCCGTTAACCCACCTCTTTTCACGGGCAGTGCTGCCGGCCATGTCTACTAAGAAAATCACACGCTTTCCCGTTCAGAAGGACGTTCTTCGGCAGCCAGCTTCCTCACTGTGACTTATTTAGCGCAGGCGCAGTGAGGAAGCCAGCAGCTGCCGAGCGTCCTTCCCTCACTGCTCCTGCGCCGAATACTGAATAGGACGGCGCAGGCGCAAGATTTTCTTAGTAGACACGGCCTGCGGGAGGAGAGCAGCGCCGCCCTGGCCCTGTCCATCAAGAGAAGAAGGGCGTGAAAAGAGGTGGGCAAACGGAGCCTCTTGGAGCAGGTGCAACGCCCCAAACTGCTCCTAGAGGCTAATTAGCATATTATAAAAGTTCGTTTTTCTCAATAAAGGCGGCAGGCAGTGAGATGGCACTAATATAGTTATGTTCAGCTGACATTTGCCCATTGCTAATGTCAGCCAGTTTATTTGTCTCTCAGTAATCCAATCTGGTTGGCTGAGGGAATGCAGTTTTGGCCTTAGAGAAACGGCAGAGGGGCCATCTTGAGAAGGTCCTCATAATGTAGGATTCAAAACAGCCGTAACGAAGGAGAAAACTCAAGGAAAACAGTTGTATGTGAAGAAACTAAAGATTGCTTTATGCATAATGCTGCTGCAGCAGTAACATATGCTAAAAAATTTATGACAATATGACAGTTATCCCTTAACAACTAGGCAGAAAACAATGGTCTCCAGGTCACGACAGTGCAGGTAATATTTAAGGGGAGGGTGGCGCGTTTCAGCCACATATTATGTTTATGGTGCAATTTAGAGGAGATCTACCACATCACCGTGTGCTGCGACTGACTGCAACCCCCCCACCACCACCACCCATTTGCTCACTGCTAACTTATCAGGCATTTTTTTAGGGTATGTTCACAGTGTTTTTCATGTGTATTTTTGGCATGTATAACTTGCATATTATACAACTTTTTAGCAAGTGGCTGAAAACGGGCAGAAATACAGCATGTTTGGAATAACACAGCAGGGTATGTTTAAAACGAAAATCGCTCCAAAACCATTATAAAACCAGTGTGTATAGATGCTCCTTTGTAGGTGATTTGATGCATTTTATGCAAAATTTAAAAGAAAATAAAAAGTAGAATATTGTGTAATAAATAAGACATAGTACTGCTCTATATTTCTAGCTCTGAGTTGGGTTTTGTCCTACATTTGTAGTCGTATAAAAGGAAATGTAATCTTATTAATTATATCCATCTC
Source organism: Bufo gargarizans (assembly GCF_014858855.1). Lineage (NCBI taxonomy): Eukaryota > Metazoa > Chordata > Amphibia > Anura > Bufonidae > Bufo > Bufo gargarizans. Next base: position 75,411,209 of record NC_058087.1, read on the forward strand.
TAATAAGACAAATCTGCAAAATACAATGATCTGGATGGAGCAGCTCCGCACTGCAGCTTTGTTCTCAGATTTCATTTATTATTCTAATGGAATTTGGGGGGAAGAATGATAGACATCTGTAGTAACCATTTATATGATCATGCTCTCAATGAGTTTGTTTCTTGCAGGGAGGATTTTATGCAGTGATATTAGGACATACCAGTATATTCCCTTTCAGCCAGGAGTCCTGGGAGGGGAATGAAGAATTGGGCTACTTTCACACTAGCGTGTTTGCTGGATCCGGCAGGGTTCAGCAAAAACACTTATGTTACTGATAATACAACCATCTGCATCCGTTATGAATGGATCCAGTTGTATTATCTTTTACATTGCTAAGACGGATCAGTTTTCTATGGTGTCAGATTGTGTCAATCCCCATTGACTTGCATTGTGGGTCATGACGGATCAGTCTTGCTCCACATCCCAGGACTGAAAGCAAACCGCGGTATGAGAACAGAACGGAAAATATTACTGCTAGTGTGAAAATAGCCTTTAGAGGGTTTTCTGAGATCCTCTGCATAGGTCATTAGTATCTGATCGGTGGGGGTCTGATACCTGAGACCCCACCGATCAGCTGTTTTGAGAAACAGTGGTGATGCCTTCTTTCAACTGACCAAGCACAGCGCCGTACATTGTATAGCAGCTGTTGATTGGAATTGCAGCTCAGCCCTATTCACTTCTATGGGGCTGATCTGCTCCTAGGCCTTGTGAAAGATGAATGTCGTCACTCGCCCGAGGAAAAATGTGTAAAATAAGAGCATTACTGTTCATATCTAGATATTTAGGACACGAATATATATATATATATATTTCCATAGCATCATCACGACGGCATACAAGGAGATTGACCCCTGACCTCTGTAGGGGCAGGAACAGAGAAAGGTTAAATACCCTCCTCCCACCACCAACACCAGTGTTTCCTGTCCCTACAGAGGACAGGGCAGAGAAAGGTCTCCCTGTATGCAGGGAGATGAAGCTAGGAATTCAGCGTGGATACCTTAAGAAATCGCCGGCATCCTGCATGGCGTCCCCCTGCCCTCCCGCGGTCCAGTACTAACGCTGGGCAGGGGTGTGGGGCTCTACCTCGTCCCGATTTTCGGGGCCTGTTCCCCGGCGCAGTCTCCCCACCGGCATCAGCGGCAGCTGGGTGCGCGCCGGCGCATTGGGCGCATATGTATGACGTCACGCCCGGCGACCCGGAAGTGACGTCAGTGGCGGCAGCATGGAGCCTAATTTAAAAACCGAGGCCTGCTCCGGACAAACGCTCCCAGGATCGGTCCCCCACTGTGCGGTACCCTTACCTTTTGGGAAGAAGCGACCATGTCGGTACCGGAGCGGTCCCCCAGAGCTGAGCCGCCGCCAGCACTGCTAACTGTGAGTCCCCTTCGGGGGTATTTATGAATGGGTCAGGGAGTCTGTTGATCCCCCTCTCCCACGATGATATAGGGGGGGGGGGGGGAGGAGGAGGGGGCTCTTGCTCCACGCTCAGTGCAGCTACGGCAGGGCGCAGGCCCCTACATCCACCCGCGTGCCCCACCCTCCTCTTGGTGGGTCATATTCCTTATACTTGCCGTTTCATCTCTTTTAGGCAAAAGAAACCCCGAAAAAGATGGGGAAGTCACTCAAATGTGTCTCCTGCTCTAGTAGACTCCCTGACGGCTACCCCAAAAAATTGTGCAAACCTTGTATCTCAAATATCGTACGGGATGAGGCACCCTCCCTAAAAGAGGAATTAAAAACTATGATTCAGGAGGAGATCCGTTCATCCCTGGCCCACCTGTCCGCTAATCCCCCCGATTTGCCGCAACCAAAGAAAAAGCGGGCTAGATCCCCATCCCCCTCTGATATAGAAGTCGTTGCGGAGGAAAGTGCCCACTCTGTTAAGTCTTGGGAGGAGGGGGAGAGAGTCTCTGACTCAGACGACGATGGACGTAGATATTATTTTTCTACGGAAGAAATATCCGACCTTCTGAAGGCCGTAAGGTCAACCATGGGTGTGGAGGAGGTACAACGTACCCATTCGGTACAAGAGGAGATGTTTGGGGGCCTGAGGGTTAAGAAGACCCGTGTGTTTCCCATCAATGAAAACATTAGGGATATGATCCTTGATGAGTGGACAGACCCAGAAAAACGACTGGGAGTCCCGGCAACGTTCAAAAATAGGTTACTATTTGATCCGGAGGAATCTAAAATTTTTAATGAAATTCCCAAGATTGATGTGCAGGTGGCCAAAGTGAACAAAAAGACGTCCCTTCCATTCGAGGATGCCTCCCAACTCAAAGATTCGATGGACCGTAAGGCGGACAGTCTCCTCAGGAAATCCTGGGAGGCGTCCATGTTTAACGTTAAAACCAATATTGCGGCTACTTCAGTCGCCCGGTCCATGTATCTTTGGTTGGGAGAATTGGAAACTCATATTAAAGACAGAGCGTCTAGGGAGCAGATTCTGGAGTCTCTTCCCCTTTTAAAATCGGCCACGGCTTTCCTGGCGGATGCCTCTGCCGAATCAGTTCGGTTTTCCGCCAGAGATGCAGCACTCTCCAATGCAGCTAGGAGAGCCCTCTGGATGAAGTGTTGGTCGGGGGATAAGACATCTAAGCTAAAGCTATGCTCCATCCCCTTTTCCGGAGAATACGTGTTTGGCCCGGTGCTAGATAAGATCCTAGAGAAGGCCGCGGATAAGAAGAAAGGGTTTCCGGAAGATCGCCCTTCCAAACGCCGGTACCCTTTTCGCCCCCCCTCGGGTCAAGAAAAGAGCTACAGGGGAAAAGGGAAATCAGGGCGTTGGAGTTACCCAAAAGGAGGAAGAGGTCAGTCCTTCTCCCAGCAAAAACCTTCAGATAAGCAATGACGGCCGAGTGGGGGGAAGACTCTCAAGATTCCTGGGGTCATGGGAATCCATCTCGCAGAACCCCTGGATTTCCAAGGTAGTCGGTACAGGCTATCAGATAGAGTGGTCTTCAAGACCCCCAAACAAATTTTCTCTGACACGGTTCCAAATGAACCTTTGGCAAGGAGTCCAGAAACTTCTTCAGATGAACGTAATCTCTCTGGTCCCACCTCTAGAAAGAGGCAAGGGTTTTTATTCAACTTTATTTTTAATCAGGAAAAAAGAAGGTACCTTTCGGACGATCATAAACCTGAAACCTCTAAACAAATTCATCCGTTATCAGAAATTCAGGATGGAGACCCTAACATCTACAATCCCTCTGTTAAGCAAAGACGTCTTCATGTGCACTATAGACCTGCGAGACGCTTATTACCATATTCCCATTCATGCCAGCTCCCAGTGTTTTCTCCGGTTTGCAATCCGGGATATATCAGGAAACGTCCATCACTACCAGTTCAGAGCCCTTCCCTTCGGGATTTCGTCTGCCCCAAGAATATTTACCAAAGTGGTGGTAGAGATGGTTGCCTTCGCCCGAAGACAGGGACTCATGATAATCCCCTATTTGGACGATTTCCTTCTGGTCAGCGAAAGTCGCAGACAAATCAATTCAAATCTGAAGGTCTTTCTCTCCATCCTAGACGACCTGGGGTGGATCGTAAATGAGGAAAAGTCCGTCCTCACCCCCTCAAGGGAGGTTCGTTTCTTAGGGATGATCCTGGACTCCCGAAAGCAAGCAGTGTTCCTACCTCAGGACAAAATATCAATTCTCCGACAAAAGGTCAGGTCCTTTCAAAAGAGAAGATCTTGCTCTATCAGAGAGGCGATGAGCATGCTGGGTCTGCTGACATCTTGTATTCCGGCAGTCCCCTGGTGTCAAATACACTTCAGACCCCTTCAGTCCTGGATACTGAGTGTCTGGAACAGGTGCCAATCCTCTCTAGATCGCCAAGTAAGTCCTCCATCTCGGATTCTGCAGTCCCTGAATTGGTGGAAAAACCACGAGAACCTATCTCGGGGAAATCCCTGGCAGAAGACTCCCCAGTTGCAGGTAATAACAGACGCAAGTCTGTCCGGCTGGGGCGCAAAGGTCGGGGACCGTATATTTCAGGGCACTTGGCCAGATTCGATCAGATCCCAATCATCGAATTTCAGGGAGCTGAGAGCAGTCTGGGAAGCATTGAGGGCGGCAGAGGAAATGTTGTGTCATCATCATATAAAGGTACTATCGGACAACACTACAGCCATTGCCTACCTCTCCCATCAAGGGGGAACCCGGTCCGTAACCCTTCAGGCACTGGCAACAAAGATCTTTGCTTGGGCAGAACAGAAGGTGGCCTCTGTGTCGGCAGTTCACCTGAAGGGGATACTAAATCAAGAAGCAGATTTTCTCAGCCGCCACAGGATCGATCACACAGAGTGGTCTCTAAGTCCAGAAGTCTTCAGGTTAGTGGTAAGGAAATGGGGGTTGCCCGACGTAGATCTGTTCGCCACCAGGGCCAACTCAAAAGTGGAAACATTCTGTTCCCTAAACCCCAGGGACAGGCCTCATACATTAGACGCCTTCGCCGTCCATTGGCATTGGAACCTATGCTATGCCTTCCCTCCACTTCCTCTAATCCCGAAGGTGGTGCAGAAAGTTCTCCAGGACAAGGTCACGGTGATTGTGATCGCTCCCCTGTGGCCAAAGAGAAGTTGGTTCTCATCTCTCCAGAGACTTTCTCTACAGGATCCATGGCCCCTTCCGGTACGGGAGGACCTACTCCAGCAGGGCCCAGTTCTACACCCAAACCCGCAGTTTCTGAAATTAGCAGCTTGGATCCTGAGTTCCAAACCCTGAAACTTCAGGGACTATCAAACAAAGTTATTGCTACTCTGAAAGCTTCCAGGAAGAAGGTAACGTCAGCGATTTACCTTAAGATCTGGAGACGTTTTTGTTCTTGGAGTGGGGATGAATCGCCACATTTACATAAACCTAACATCCAAAGAATACTGGACTTCCTACAGCGAGGTCTAGATCTGGGACTTAGGCCCTCTACCTTGAAGGTCCAGATCTCAGCCCTAGCTTGTTTTTTTGACCAAGATATAGCCGGTCATCGTTGGATCAAAAGATTCATCAAGGCAGCGACGAGGCTCCGCCCAACGATCACCGCTCGTGTCCCTTCCTGGGATCTGAACATCGTTCTTACAGGCCTTACCTTACCGCCCTTTGAGCCCATGTCTGACTGTCCTATAAAGTTATGGTCCTTGAAAACGGCCTTCTTAATTGCGATAACTTCGGCCCGCAGAGTAGGAGAATTGCAAGCCCTATCGATCAGGGAACCCTACCTCCGTATTCTAGATGATAGATTAATTCTCCGTCTGGATCCGGGGTTTCTCCCCAAAGTGGTATCAAATTTTCATCGGAGCCAGGAAGTTACCCTACCTTCCTTTTGTCAACACCCTGCTAATGACAAAGAAGCCACATTTCACTCTCTGGATGTTAGACGGGCAGTCTTAAACTATATCTCTGTGACGAAAAAGTTTAGGAAGTCGGACAGCCTACTAGTTCTCTTCGGAGGAAGACTTAAGGGCCAGAAAGCCTCCCGGTCATCTATAGCCAGATGGCTCAAAGAAACTATTAGTCTTTGTTATCAACTACAAAATCTTACATGTCCAGTCCACATTAGGGCCCATTCCACCCGGGCCATGTCCTCCTCTCAGGCTGAGAGAGCTGGGGCTTCTCTGGAGGAAATCTGTCGTGCTGCCACTTGGTCCAGCATTCATACTTTTATAAAGCACTATCGCCTGGATCTTTCCAGATCATCTGATCTGTCCTTTGGGCGAAAAGTCCTCCAGGCTGTAGCCCCCCCTTAACTGATATATTTTTTATATCTCCTTGTATGCCGTCGTGATGATGCTATGGAAAAACCGGAATTAGACTTACCGGTAATTCTATTTCCATGAGATCATCACGACGGCACGTTATTCCCTCCCTTGATTCAATTTATTTGACCTACCCAGGTCTCTAGAAGGTATGGAGTAATACCTTTTTTCTTGTTTTTTACTGTTCTCCACCACCGGGTTGCTCTGTGTGATTTTGGAAACACTGGTGTTGGTGGTGGGAGGAGGGTATTTAACCTTTCTCTGTTCCTGCCCCTACAGAGGTCAGGGGTCAATCTCCTTGTATGCCGTCGTGATGATCTCATGGAAATAGAATTACCGGTAAGTCTAATTCCGGTTTATATTTATTTATATATATACACACACACACACACACGGATATAAAAAGTCTACACACCCCTGTTAAAATGTCAGGTTTCTGTGATGTAAGAAAAACAGCCCCTTGGCATGATGCTGCCACCACCAGCTTCACTGTGGGTATGGTGTTCTTTTGGTGATGTGCAGTGTTGTTTTTGCGCAAACATATCTTTTGGAATTATGGCCAAAACGTTCAACCTTGGTTTCATCAGACCAGAACACCTTTTCCCATATGCTTTTGGGAGGCTTCAGATGTGTTTTTGCAAAATGTAGCCTGGCTTGGATGTTTTTCTTCGTAAGAAAAGGCTTTCGTCTTGCCACTCTACCCCGTAGCCCAGACATATGAAGAATACGGGAGATTGTTGTCACATGTACCACACAGCCAGTACTTGCCAGATATTCCTGCAGCTCCTTTAATGTTGATGTAGCCTCCCAGACCAGTTTTCTTCTCGTCTTTTTTCATCAATTTTGGAGGGATGTCCAGTTCTTGTTAATGTCACTGTTGTGCCATATTTTCTATACTGTGTTCTATGGTATATCTAATGCCTTGGAAATTCTTTTGTACCCTTCTCCTGACTGATACCTAGGCTTTTACAATGAGATCCCTCTGATGCTTTGGAAGCTCTCTGTGGACCATGGCTTTTGCTGTGGGATGCGACTAAGAAAATTTCAGGAAAGACCAACTAGAGCATCTGAACTTTATTTGGGGTTAATCCGAGGCACTTTAAATAATGGCAGGTGTATGCTGACTCCTAGTTAACATCATTTTGAATGTGATTGCTTAATTCTGAGCACAGCTACATCCCCAGTTATAGTGCACAGTTATGCAACCACATTATTTTATTTATTTATTTATTTGTTTTCTTCCCTCCACCTAAAAGATTTCTGTTTGTTTGTTTTTCAATTGAATAGTACAGTTTATAGGTCACATTAAAGGTCCAAAAAGTTCTGAAATGATTTATCTTTGTCTCATTTTTTTACAGCATAGAAACCTGACATTTTAACAGGGGTGTGTAGACTTTTTATATCCACTGTGTGTGTGTGTGTGTGTGTGTGTGTGTGTGTGTATATGTATATATGTATATATATATATATATATATATATATATATCTATAATCAGTAACTCAGAATTAAATATCTGGATAGGAGTAGAAGTGCTCTTTTTCTTAACATATATAACACTACTAATAACCAAATATTTAGGACACTGGTGCGATATCCTGAATATACAGAATAAGCAGATAAACACACACACTTACAGGCTGCAGGTTCTCCTCCTCCTCTGGTGTCTTTTGGAGGCTAAAGGACCTGCAATCATGTGACATCATCAAAGGTCCTTTAGCCTACCATTACTATTTCTCAAAGGTCCTTCATATTCTGCAGTATACACCCATGACAGACATGGGCCTCCAATGTGACTGTATCTGGAGGGGGCTCAGCCTGGCCTGAATTGCACTAGTAAAGATTCTGCTCCTGGGCCCCTTCTCAACTTGGGCCCCGAATCAGTCGTTTCTCTTGTAGTTAAGCAAGTGCAGCCACCAGAAGTGTCTTAGGGAGTCGGGAGAGATAGCGGTCAGCGGAATGATCTTTCAGCCGACAGCTGTTGAATACGCATGGGCAGCTCTACATTATTTGCTTCCCATACACATTCAATACTGGCATGTTGAGGACATGCTATGGAACATAACCATATCTTTCTTGTGAAAAGTCCTTTAATCCAGATAAATGCTTCTTATTTTAATGCAATAAGGCTTTCAGTGCCACGTGGGCACGGTTTATCTGTTTGGTGCACCATCGCTACACCAGTAATGCTGCTTAGCACCTCTCGTCTTGTTTGACGGTCCCTGAGATTTTAGAGCTGGTAGTGATGACTTGAAGCCAGGTGCACTGAATGGAATGGCCCATGCCCATGGTGTACGGAAAACCCTTCTTTGCATACACCTAAAAAGAACCCTTTCTTCTGGATTAGAGGAATGATTATGTTTTGGGGCACCTACCATACATGGCGGTATTCTTACTCTGAAAGTAGTTTTAGAGGCGATGGTCTTCCTTTAAATAATTATGCTTAAGGAGCTGATGAACATTTCCATCAGTACAATCGTTGGTAGGTGTCCTTGATCTTATGTTTAGATCTTATCAGACATCTTAAAGGGGTTTGCCAAGTTAAAGAGCGCTGTATCCATCTGTGGCAGTACCGTACAGAATGAATGGAGCACTGGGAGACATGCGCCACTTGCTTCATATATGGTGCATTGGGTGACTTGCTTCTTATATGTGGCATGCAACCTCCGTCCTCATGATGGGTGGGGGTCCCAGAAGTCGGACCCCCACCAATCAGATGCTTACTTCTTAACCTGTGGATAGAGGATACGTTTCTAACTTGGCAAACCCCCTTTCAATATCGTATGGAATTACAGACTTTACATTTTTAAGCAATACTAGGGTGACTTTTAATAAGGTCAGGGACGTTCTCTTGCTGTGTCCTTAGCACTGCATATAATAAGAACGGAATTTACGACACAGGATGCTGGTGGACCCTTCGATGCAAGTATAAACTTGGACTTTGCTAAATTTGTTTCTATATAAAGATATATATATTTTTTTTCTTTTCAACTTTAGATCAACAAGGATGCCTGTGCACGTCAACAAATGCAGTCCACGTGAACCCCAGCACCTCCCACTGCTCAATGTAGAAAACTGATTTCTCTATATTCCGGTAAGAGTCCTGCAGGTCTGGAGTAAGGTGACTGTAGTTATCACAAGTGTGAGTTTACACTGACGTACACAGCTCGGATCTCTTCTCATTCAGACAGCAGGCACTTCGGATGTTGGCATGAAACCAAAGCACATTGTGTGTATATTCAGTGACCTAAAACCCTTGTGCAAGACAAGTTAATGCCTTACTAACAGAACAAGTATTCACTAAGGATTGTGGATTGTTTGATTGGGATTTGTGACAAAATGCAGAAGTAGACAGATTAAAAGCTTACAATCTGTGCAAGGCACTTGCCTTCACCATCCTGCGACAAATCCTTAAAGGGACTCTGTCACCACTTTCTAACCCCCACTTTTAAAACTATAGTTCTGTCCATGGAGCCCCTGTGATTACAATGGTGTTGTTATATGCGAAATCTGCTGGCTCGTTTTGATAAAAAAAACCTTTTATCTAACCTGTCAATCATGAGCATAAGGTGCCCAGGGTGTTTCTTCTGGTCTGAACATGCTGCCCGCCGCCGCCGTTGGTGCCCAGCTCCTCCTCTGCCTTGAATTAGCGCCGCCTGAATGTGAAGAAATACGCCTCCAGCTCTCCCTCAGTCCCCCCTCCTTCTTTTCTAAGATCCCGCGCGTGCGGCAGTGTTCGCGTTATCGGGCGGTTGAGTGAAGTGCGCATGCGCACTTCGCTCAATGAGGCTGAATCGAAAAGTCCGCACGGGCGCATCAGGCACAGGCCTGTGCGCACGCACGAAATTTTAGAAAAGGAGGGGGGACTGAGGGAGAGCCGGAGGCGTATTTCTTCACATTCAGGCGGCGCTGAAAGGACCAGAGGAGGAGCTGGGCACCATCGGCGGCGGGCGGCATGTTCAGACCAGGAGAAACGCCCTGGGCACCTTATCCTCATGATTGACAGGTTAGATAAAAGTTTTTTTTATCAAAACGAGCCAGCAGATTTCGCATATAACAACACCATTGTAATCACAAGGGCTCCATGGACAGAACTATAGTTTTAAAAGTGGGGGTTAGAAAGTGGTGACAGTCCCTTTTAATGGGGTTGTCTGAGTTCAGAGCAGAACCTGGACATGCCCCCCTTTTCACCCATTTAGCCCCTACGAATGGAGCATCTGAGCATTTCTTGCTGTGATTCTCCCCCTTGCCCTGTGCTGTATAGTGCAGGGTAAGGGCTTTTCTTCAGGTCCGGTGACGCATCGGGCTTCTGATGGGCATGCTAGGTGGCGGTTTCCACCTAGCAGTGAGCCTGGCGATGTCACCGGAACTAATAGATAATCTTTAGCGCTGCCTTAGCCTGTAAAACAGCCTAGGGTAGCGCTAAAGACCGCCCATTAGTGCCGGTGATGTCACCGGGATCACCGCTAGGTGGAAGCCTCTGCCTTGCAGTGTAAAAATTTAATCAAAACAGCGCTAGTGCTTTGTAGGTACTCCAGAAATACATGCTAGACTATACATTTGTAATTCTGCTACAAGACAATAATTGCTCCATATGCCATCAGGTGACAAGTGTGGTCGTTCATAGTAAAAGGGTTAGCAAAATATAGAAAAGTTTCAGCTCGCCCACCGTGCTCCGTACATGGAGACCCCGGACCGGGGAACAATCGCAAATAAACAGTGAGAAAATTCCAGCAGACAGGCCAAGGATAAAATCCAGTTTCCAAACCTATCCAGCCAAACACAAATCTGGTCAGCCTATGGATTTTATCAGGAAACCATAAGGAAACTGGATTTTATCCTTGGCCTGTCTGCTGGAATTTTCTCGCTGTTTATTCGTAAAAAAAAGGGTTGTTCGATCTGGACAGTCTTGTGTTAGGGCTTATTAACATGACTGTTCTTCTCTTCCATGTGCTCTGCGTTTTAAAAATGGACAGCAAACAACCCATACAAGTTAATGTGCTATTCACACATCCATTATTTTTTTATTTTATTTTCATGGATCCACATGCAGAATCCAAGAAACTAAACGTATATCCTATTCGGGTCCGGCTCAGACTTTCCAATTTAAGTCTATGGGAATGAGAAACAAATGCAATGCACACAGAAGCTATCCATGTGCTCTTTGTTTTTCATTGATCTGTTTGTTTGTTTTTATTATAACTTTTTTGGTGAACGGAAAATTGTGTGAATAAGGCCTTCACTTCAGTGGCGAGAGACGTAATTTAATTGAATCTTCAATGAACATGTTGTAGTATTACTGTACTTGTGACCATGCAATGAGAATGGATGGGGTTTAACTTATACATACAGGGGGACATTTATCAAGACCAGCGTTTGACTACCACTCTGCAGCCAGAGGATGCGCCAAATTTATCTAGAGGTGTAGGCCTCCTAGCTGCCATAGATTTCTGTCTTAATTCATGTGAATGCAGGTTAATGTGCTGTGCCTGCTGGTGCTGCTGCTCCTGCTCTTGCCACGGTGAGAACGGTGAAAAGTTGCACATTAGCAGGGGAGTCCCATTCCCAGGGGAGTGTGTCCTTTTTGCTGCTGCTCACTCCATGTAACTGACACATATTCTAAGACAGGCATGCTCAACCTGCGGCCCTTCAACTGTTGAAAAACTACAACTCCCAGCATGCCCTAACAGCCTACAGCAGTTGTAGTTTTGCAACAGCTGGAGGACCACAGGTTGAGCTTGCCTGTTCTAAGGTAAAGGGCTTGCTACAATCATACTTACATTATATCTATGAAACACTATGCTGTGCATGGTAAGTAACGGTCAGTTTTGCAGCCTAAACCTTTACGCTGAATTCACAACCAGTTGGACAAAGTATAATCCTGTATAACTGTTTTGGTCACTCCCAGAAATAAAGGGGTCACAGCAGTAGACCTCCCAGTGGGAGCAATGAAGAATAGGCTAGTAATGTTAATTTCTCGATTTGCTCATCAGTGGTGTCCAGATTTACTACTGTTTTATAAATCATTGCTTCTTTCATGTCTTTAGTTGTGCTGCACATTTTGTTTTGGCTTTTCCATCCAGTGGTTGTGGGGCCCCCCCCCCCCCCCCTTTTTTTTTTTTTTTCCATCCTGTAAGATCTCCTTTCACTCGGCCTCATGTATATTTAAAATGTTCTGCTGCATCTTTCTTTTTCGAAGTCTGTCTTGTGCCAAGGGTCAACAGATCAACCCTGTAAATTCATACTCTTTAACCTCATACGCATCATTAGTGGGCAGATTTCCTTTATATATATATATATCTATATCTATATATACACACTTAATTGGTGGGATGCACCAGTGAGAATGCTGTCAGTATATAGGCTTTTAGCAAGTCTAAAGGGGTCAGAACTGTTAAAGGGAATGCGTCGTCAGAAAATGACTTATTATTTAAAGAGGACCTTTCACTAGAATAAAACTTCTAAACTAACTATACAGACATGTAGAGCGGTGCCCAGGGATCTCCGTGCACTTACTGTTATACCGGGGCGCCGCTCCGTTCTCCCATTATTGCCTCCGGTATCTTCATAGTTAGGCTCCACCCAGGGGAACCTGCCGGCGTCTCCTTCTCTCATGCTACAGCACTGGCCAATCGCAGTGCTCAGCTCATAGCCTGAGAGAAAAAAAAGCCTCTCAGGCTATGAGCTGAGCGCTGCAATTGGCCAGCGCTGCAGCATGGGAGAATGAGACGTTGGCAGGTTCCCCTGGGTGGAGCCTAACATATGAAGATACCGGAGGCAAAGACGGGAGAACGGAGCGGCGCCCAGGTATAACAGTAAGTGCACGGAGATCCCTGGGCGCCGCTCTACATGTCTGTACAGTTAGTTAAGAAGTTTTCTTCTAGTGAAAGGTCCTCTTTAAGTCAAGTTTTTCTTGTTAAACATTTTTTTTTTTCTAATGTGTGTGTTTTTTTTTTAATTTTTATTATATATATTTTTTTTTATTTCCATGTCATTATATTTCACAAAAACTCCTAAATCTTGCAGTTTTCACCCCGGCCTCTAAGCCTAACAAAAGGTGCCTCTTCTTGGTCTGTACAGATCACTTTTCATTATTATCATGATAGGCAGGATTACAATGACATATACCACCTGTATATAGATAACACAGGATCCACCATTCACAGTAGACGATTGTCAGTACCTATCTACTCCTTCCTGACCTCTGCACAGGTCACAGAGCATTTCTAGAAAACTCTCCCATAGAAGTCAGTGTGGTCCCCTCCTGTCCATTGTGTCTATGGCCCATGGTGGCTGCGGTAAAGCATATCTCTAAATGCTGTTAACCACTGCTCAGGCTGCCCCAATAATCATGTTTATAAAAGAGAATAAAAGAAAATACAATCGGAAAATGAAAACAGATTAGGAAACAATGTGTGTCAGTATCTGGTTTTAACAAGCAGAAAAACGTATAAGTGACACATTCCCTTTTAAAAAAGAACTCCCTCTAAAAATTTTATTCTCCGACCTGCTAGAAAGGTGCATGATGTAATCTGTAGTGAATGTAATTTTCTTAGCAGTGTCTGTATTTGTGAGTTATCCCCTCCCTTCTGCTTCTCAGCTGTGTCATGTGACCAGCAATCAGACTTTCCAAATAACACAGAATCTTATGCGTGAACTCTATGTATTTCTATGGAATGCTCAATGTCAGTCTCATAGAAATAAATAGAGAAGTAACTAACTTCCTGTCCTGTGTCAGTTGGAGATCAGAGAGTTGGTCACATGACACAGCTGAGGATCAGAAGGGAAGTTATGACTCACCAGTACAGTCACTGTTAAGAAGATTACATTCACTACAGATTGCATCATGTACCTTTCTAGCAGGTCAGAGCATAAAAACAGGAACATGTAAAACCATCGGAGCAGTGAAGTATTAAGTCTTGGTTATGCAAATCTTATGAGTTTTCTGAAAATCCGCTTGGTCACCATTAAACTGAACAGTTAACTGAAGGAAGTTGATAGAAAATGCAGGTGTTTTGTGGTCTTTAGTTGTGAACTAATAAACTAATGTTTGTTTTGCTGATAAGAGAGCTGTCAGGCTCTGGTACTCTTTAAAGAAAGACTCTTAAAGGGGTTTTCCGGGATTTTAATATTCGTGACCTATCTTCCGACACCCCTGCCGATCAGCTTGTTGAAGAGAAGGAGGTGCTTGCGCTGCGTTCCCTTTACCTGCTGGCTGTTGACATCGCAGAGGTAAGCAGGTGTAATTACAAGCCGTCCCATTCACTTTAATTAGACGGCTCATTCCTAACAAGTGTATTCTACAGAGCCATCCCGTTGAAGTGAATGAGGCGGCTTGTAATTACACCTGCTCGCCGCTGCAATCTCGACAGCGAGCAGGTAAACAATGAGGAGAAGGCTGTGCTCGCACAGAGTGCAGCCTTCTCTTCACCCAACTGATCGGCCCCTTGCAGACGAGCGTTTGTCACGCTGCGAGTCCGCTAACATAATGCTGCCAGTGTTATCCAATACGTTCCAGAACTGTAAAGGGTTACATAGCATCTTAAATCAATAAAATACTATGTGACCCGGTCAGTGCTGGGAGGTCAGGCCGTGAGCTGCGCCGCGGACTCACAGTGTGACAAACGCTTGTCTGCAAAGAGCCTATGTCATCAATATCGGAATTTCGGAAAAACCCCATTAACTAAAACTACAGCTACACTTCAAAGGAAGGTTTATAATATGATTTTATTAAGTATAATAAGTAGTATATACATATAGCGATATAATGTCCTTCTCTTGCACTTATCCATATACAAAGGATAAACAACATAATGCACAATTGTATCAACACTTCCACTGGAGTCCTGACTACATCCAGAATGAAGGTACTTGTATTACTGACTGAGCTATTATCATCTGACAGCCGCACATCAGCTGGGAAGTCCTTTTCAGAGAAAGCAGTCGGAGGCATCTTCCCATAGGATGAGCTTCTGACCGCTTTCCTGAAGGGTACAGCTTTATCTCCATCTCAAACTGCCTAAATCCCCTTTCACACGAGTGAGTTTTCCTCGTGGGTGCAATGCGCGACGTGAATGCATTGCACCCGCGCTGAATCCTGACCCATACATTTCAATGGGGCTGTGCACATGAGCGTTTTTTTTTTTTTTTTAAGCGTCAGTTCTGCTTTGCGTGAAAAATGCAGCATGTTCTATATTCTGCGTTTTTGCACACAGCCCTGATCCCATAGAATGAATGGGACTTCAGTGAAAAACGCTATATTTTTACATAATTAATTAGTCCGGTTACAGACTTACTCCCCATGTTTACAGTTAATGAATTCAGTGATTTTGAAGCACCTCTGTATTTTTGGGCACGTGACACAGCCCACACCTTAAATATCCACAGATTTTTCTGTCTGTCTTTTTTAGACTCTGGCTATGTACATGTCTGCCATGTGATCTGTGGGTAGGGTCCGGTTGGTAGCTCATGTCTGTGTCTATCGCAAAGATTTGCCAGTGCTTCTTAATAATTTTTCAGGCTGCGTTTGCCCCGTTTTCAAAAGTGTCCGCCAATCTGGTAGTGTGTTTGTCACTTTCCGCTCCCTTATCACGGGGTGCTGAAAAGTGGCTCAGAGAATGCATTTGGCATATCCGCTTGATGGATTGTAAGGTTTTTAGACGTAATCAATTAAAAGCTATGTTTTAAGCCTCTGACCCTTCCTCATCCCCAGATGAAAGTGCAGATGTTTACACTACAGAGTAATTTCTGATCATCTGTATTGTCCATAAAACATACCTGCTGGTAATATAGATAATTGTAAAAAATAACCACATTTTTTGTGTTTTTAATTAGTAAGAGAGCAGTGGACGTGGTAAGAAGATGCTGGGATCTGAACGTGGAGTTGTGGAAGAATGGCTCTCGGAATACAAGGTGAAATTCATTTTTTTAAACTTAAAGGAGTCTTCTGGCAACTTTTTTTTTTTTTTTAAGCAAGTGCCTGCAGCCTGCCCCCCTGAAACAGAAGACTCCTACTTATCTGCTCCACTCTGGTCCTCCTCACCTCCTCCACTTTCTTCATCTTCCATTTCACTGAACGGTTTACATCTGGCTGACTGTGATGGCTTCAGTAGTGATGTGGCCACAAGCAGCACGTCATCGCTGAAGCCAATCATGGGCTGGAGCCATGCATGTGACCACCAATGGATGTAAACAGTGCGGGTACCAGAAGATGGAGAAAGAGGCAACAAAAAGTACCAGAGCGGTATGGAGCAGCTACACATCTAGATAGCGGTGCATGAACTGCCACTGCTGCTGTAATGGCAGCAGAGCCTCTATACTTATGCTGCTGATTTGAGCAGCAGCGTAGACATGAGATTGCCAGGCCTAGGCGCAATGCTGACCTGTCAATCAAGCGGCAGAGGAGAGCCTCATGAGCAGTGGGGTCAACTGTTCAAGAACAGTTTTTTGATGAACTAATCGATTCGTACATATTAATGCGCCCTTATCCCTACACACAACAAAACAATTTTGTTTTTTGGGATCATTTTAAATAAATGCTCTTGTGTGTGGTTATTGCTGTTATGTTCTTGATTTGGGCTACTTTCAGGCTAGCGGCACGGACCTCCGGCAGGCTGTTCCGTCGGGTGAACAGCCTGCCGGATCCGTCCTGCCGCTAGTGATCATGTGCCCCCGGACTGCCACTCCGTCCCCGGGGTGGAGTTCCGGCGGAGGCACGGCAAAAGGCTGCCAGAATGAAACTACGACATGTCCGACATTTATTCCGGCTGCCTCTCGCTGGAACTCCGCACCGCCCCCCCATTATAGTCAATGGGGATGGGATGGAGTGGCAGTCCGGGGGCACACGGTCACTAGCGGCAGGATGGATTCACCTGACGGAACAGCCTGCTGGAGGTCCCTGCCGCTAGTGTTAAAGTAGCCTAAGTGTCCCCTGGTTTTCTTTGGATTCTGTCTTGGGAGTCCCCACCTGAAGCCTTCAGAGCAGCAGAGAAATTCTGCCTGTAGTACACTGATTCTTTCTAGCTAGACTGCACAGGAACAGGATGCCACCTCTCACATATAGGAGGGTCAAGACGGGGAGACTGACCACACCACTGGACATTAGAGATGGACATTCTGGTAGGGAATCAAAAGAAGTACAGTCCGACACATTTTTGGAGTTTTGAATGAAATTGTATAATTTTTGGCCTTTTTTATTTATTTATTTTTCAGTTTTTTTTGTGTTTATTCCCTTTGTGTGTATTGTGAAGTGTATAAGAAAACGTGTAACTGCAATAATGTTCTGGGAGAAATACTTCATTTTCTGGAAAGATTTCAGGGGTGCCAACACTTGCAACAGTACTTAAACACAAGGGGATTTATTTTGAACATTTCCATAATTTTTAATTTTTATTTTATTTTATGTTTTGCATGATATAACACACAAATCTAATATTTAAAGGGCTAATAAAAAGGATAGTCCATTAGTATAAGATCAGTGAGGGTCCAACCCATAACACCACCACAAGTCCGCTGTTTGAGGGGCCGCAGCACTCTTCATTATTTACTTTGCTCTCTACACCTGTGCCATGTACTTTTTATCTGTAAATAATATTGTCACTTTGTCCCGTTCAAATGAATGCTGAACACAGCTGCTACGAAAAGTACCGTGTTGGTAAGAATGAAGCAATGACGAGGCTGTGGGCCCTTCTAACAGATGATCAGTGGGGGTTTTGGGGGATCAGTTAAACGCCCACCGATAAAATATTGATGCCTGTCAACTTATGGATCAGTGCTGTAATCCCTGTACTAGTTTCATATAGAGCTAAATAACTTCTCAGTTTAGGCGGAAACTGGAACAAGTGGCAGAAAATCACACAATCATAAGGAGAGCCTACGGACGCCATAAAGATAGTGCCAACCCAGAAACCAATGAGACACAAGTTTGCAACTTTAGCCCATCCTTTAGGCTGCTTTACTATTAGAGGGTCTTTCCTGGCATGGTATGTTACGCCAGAGGACTGTGCAGGAAAGAGCTGAAAAACTACAATCCCTCATATAAATCTTCCATCCGGGATGTAAGTTTAGTAAAGGGAATGCTCTTCCTCTGACATGTCACTGAAGGGGTAACTTTTTGTTGTGCTGTTAACAGGTATTACCTGAAACGCAGCTATCTGCTTATGCTGCAACTCTCCATCGCAAGAAAAGTCTAGTGTCTGCTCTGTATAAAGTCATCCAAGACCCAAATAATGAGGTAAGCCTTGTACTGTATATTCCTAATGTTTCCCTCTCTTGTACTTAGTGTTGGGTTCTTTCCCCCGTTCATGACCAGATGCATTTTTATTTTAGTAAAAACTTTAAAAGCAGTAAATCTCCTTTTCTTGAGATTAGCTGGGCTTTATTTTTATTTTAGTAATTTTTGTTTGTATTTTATACTACTGAAAACGTTAAAAAAAAAAATCCTTTTTTTTTTTTTTTATAGCGCAAAGCACTTGTGGTTGTTTTGATATTGGGAATGTATAATTTGTGTTTGCTGTGGGTGAGGCTAGTAGTGCTGTTTTTTTTTTATTTTTTATTTATTATTTTATTTATTGTATAACTTTGCAGGCATTAAATATTACATTATTATTAATATTTCTGATTTCTCTTTAAGTGGGTCTGATACATTACTCCCCATTGCAGGGGGAATATAACCTCCCTTGCAGCTCCTGCAGTTACCTGGCAAATACATGATCACTGAGTCGGGAGGAGGAAGCATCATGGCCTCTAGCTGATTTGTATACACCGCGTTAATTAAGCACTGTGTGTACAAGAATGGAGATGACAGGGACAGTCCCCCACAATTGCAGACACATCCTTGCATAGTTACAACTCAAGTCTGGTGTAAAAATCTGTCTGAAAGTAAGCCAACCATTATTTAGTAAAGAGTCAGAAAAGTATCAGTCTCTGCACCACATTTATTATCCATCCTGATGCCCTGTGATAAATCTGGTGCAGGTCTAGACAACCTTTCTAATCTTACGCCATCTTTGCGATACATGGTGCATGTTTGTATGCAAAACATCTGCATGAAATCCGCACCAAAAGAGCACAAAAAACACACACAAATCCACACTTTCGCATTTTTTCTTTGCAGATTTTCTGTTTGTTAAAACCCCGTTGAAGTCTGTGGGGAAAGCCAATCAACAGAAGCTACGGAATCACACTAACAATAGACATGCAGCGCATTTTTTAGAAAAAACACTAGCTGGCTACTGCTATTTTAGGTTGTGTGTGGTTTTTCATATGAAGTAGAATAGAACCAAAAACCACCACAGTAAATAATCCAATATAAAATATCTTTATTAGTACACATCAATAATATTAATATATTAAAATCCATCACAACAGCGGCAAACATATACAGAAAAAGGAAGTTACATTGGTCATGTAGTAAATGGCTTCAGATATCACATGGGCTTAATACATCATATTAAAGTGCCCAAACCTATCATCTAATCACATAAGTACAGATAAGCAAGTCAAGTGCATAGTGCAACCCAGAAAGCGACGTACGTTTCGCGAATACGTTTCCTCAGGGATAACACATTGCTAGCTCCTAACCTGTTTATACCCTGTTAATGATCTCTGAATTAAAATCAGATGGGAATAAGAGGCTGTACCTTAACCCATTTGTGTCTGTTCGATTATTAGGCTTGCATGATGTCACTTCCTCTTTGAATGCCTTATTGCTCCTATAGTTATATAAACATAAAGCCAGGACAGGATGAAAAAATATAACACCACTGTAGTAGACAACAAAGCCATAAGCATCCCTAAAATGACTAAAAAAGATTCCACATTCATCCGTGGAATGCAAACCGGAATTTCCAGTATGCGTTCCACAGCAGAGCACACCTAGGTATCGCCATCATCAGTCCGGCATGCCACCCTGGAACGCACTACAGAAAGCAATGTTTTATACTTCCTGGACATAAGGACACATATTGAAACGAATCAAATACCTCCACTTCTATATGGACGAGAGAAGAACTACATGTTATCGCAGGCTAACGATTATTCAAATTGCATCATAAATACAGTGATTAACAATTCAAAAAATTCATTTAAAAAAACACAATCGTGATTATTAAAGTGGAGGTGACAAAAGTGAAACAATGAAAGTGCTACAGGCAAGCAAACGTGCAAAAATAAAGTGAAAATCATGTGTATAAGGGAGCATTCACAAGACTGTATAAATGGATCTGCATCTGTTCTGCAAATTTGCGGAACGGGTGCGGATCCATTCATTTCAATGGGGCCGCAAAAGATGCGGACAGCACACCGTGTGCTGTCCGCATCTGTTCTGTGGCCCCGCAAGAAAGATAGAGCATGTCCTATTCTTGTCTGCAACCGCGGACAAGCTTAGGCATTCTCTATATAGCATTGGCCATGTGTGGTCTGCAAATTGCGGAACGCACACAGCCGGTATCTGTGTTTTGCGAACCGCAAAACACTTACGGTCGTATGAATGTACCCTTAAGCATAATGCGTAATTTCATAATAATTTATGTATAAAAAATGTAATATACAAAAAGAATTCAATAATTAATAATGATTGTAAATACTGTAGATCAAATGCAATTAGTGTGAATCAAATACCCAATCATTATACAAATTATATATACCAAATAAATATCATGTATACAAAAACCAGGTGCTTATTACATATATAGTGGCTACGAACCAGGGTATCTCATACATTTTTCTCCCATTTGTACGTCACCGCAGGGTAAGCAGGTAAGTAATGTTTCAGAGTATCATCAGAGACTAGAATATCCCAGTATTTCCGCAGGATATTTGTAACATCCTTATGGCCACAGTTGTAAGAAGTAATACATCTAAAAAAAAAAAAGACAGAATTGCTAATTTATTCTTAGTTGTCACCGAATAAACGTAATAACAAGCGATCCAAAAATTATACCAATAAAAAATACAAGTCGTCCCGCAAAAATCAAGCCTTCACACAACTCCATAGAATAAAAAATAACAAAGTTATGGGTAACGGCAATGCAAAAACATTTTTTTATAAAAAAAAAAAAAAAAAAAAGGGGGGGGGGTTTATTGCTAAAAATGTAGTAAAACGGAAAAAAAACCTCCTATATGTATTTATCACTGTAATCGTAGTGACCCAGAGAATTAAGATATAGTGTGTTATTTATACCGAAAAATGAACAACATTAATTTTTTTATGTAAAAACGCAGTGGCAGTATTACTGTTTTCCCCATCTCCCTCCCAGAAAGAGTTAATAAAAGTTAATTGGAAAGTTATGTTTATCCCAAAATGGCGCCATTTAAAAACTACAACTTGTCCTGCAAAAAACAAGCCCTCATAAAGCTATATAGGCGGGAAAAAAAGTTATATCTCTTGGAATGCGACGATGAAAAAAGGAAGAAAAATGCTTGGTCAGTAAGGCCCAAAACAGGCTGGTCACTAAGGGGTTAAGGTACAGCCTCTTATTCCCACCTGATTTTAATTCAGAGATGATTAACAGGGTATAAACATGTTAGTAGCTAGCAATGTGTTATCCTTGAGGAAACGTATTCGCGAAACGTACGTCGCTTTCTGGGTTGCACTATGCACTTGACTTGCTTATCTGTACTTTATGTGATTAGATGATGGGTTTGGGCGCTTTAATCTGATGTATTAAGCCCATGTGATATCTGAAGCCATTTACTACATGACCAATGTAACTTCCTTTTTCTGTATATGTTTGCCGCTGTTGTGATTGATTTTAATATATTAATATTATTGATGTGTACTAATAAAGATTTTTTATATTGATTATTTAGTGTGGTGGTCTTTGGTTCTATTGGTGTGCATTTTAAAATCCGCACAACATATCAATTTCTGCATCAATTTTCAAGCAAAGTGTACATGACATTTGTCAAATCTGACTCGCTTTGCTGGTTCTGTATTACACTGGTGTTTTACTGCATAGAAATCTGTGTGGAAAATCCATAATCCGCATTGTGTGCAGGTAGCCATAACTAGCCCTGCTCACCTGAGAAGTGGGTACAGTGGCATCCAGTCTGGGCCAAGATTGTTCTTATTCACAAACAGCAAATATCAGGAGTATTTTCCCCTGGGGGTTCCCTCATGTTGGTTGCCTCTGATCATTTTTGGGAATAAATAGGCATCCACAATTATTGTAAGATATAAATGCTAGTCTTGCAAGTGTAAGCAACTTCCCATATGGTCATTATGAGCAAGTTATCTACCCTTGTAAAAGGACCCTTAAGGATCCTTTACATTGCTCAGTGGAGCAGACAATTGTTTGGTAGGAAGTGGTCCTTCCCAGCAATTGCCTGCTTGTCGGTGAAGGAGACCTCTGTATTTAGATGCAGCGATCTCCTCCACAGTATAGCGTGGAGAGATCACTAATACCATCGCTTGTCCTCGTACAGAATCATTGATTGCTGGCAGTAGAGGCAGTTTAGATGCCAACAGTCTGCTGCCGGGACATGATTTAGGTGACCACACACCTGATCTTCCTACCCACTGAACACGCGTTTCGCTCACTCTTCGTTCGGCAGCACCTATACACTAGCAGATAATCGCTAAGGAGCGTTCCTTTGAATGCCTGTTAGTGATTACCTGGCTGATGATCAGGAAGTGTATAGGGGTCTTTAGCTGAAGGAGCACCCTAGATTGACCTCTGACCCACCTTGCTGTTTTTGAGTACTGTTACTTTTGTGTTGCAGTAGAGGTAAGCCCACCATTGTAACCTCCCCCCACATTCATTTACTAAGTGGGAAGATAAATGGAATGAAATGTCCTTTTGTTAATGAGTTGAGTGTCTAAAATAACCTTTCAGATCAGGATGTTCTCACTTTGGCAGATCAGATTCTGAGTGCATAGAAGTAGAATGACTGAGCCTGTACAGCCCTTAGCTGTGCCACCATCAGCCTGCTGGCATAGATGCCCCATGGGAGATCATGGGTCATTAACAAAGACACTGAAACAGCTTTGATATGTTATCAATGAAGCCGGAGAGCAAGCAAGTAATTATGTTGACAAACAGATTCATTACATGGCCGCATAATAATTGCCTCTATGATGTTCCTTGTAACTCGCCTGTGGATTAGATCACACAGATTGAGCAGAAATGGTGGATATGTGAGATGTTTGTTAGACAGTACAGACAAGCTTGTGCCCTTGACCGCTTTATAACAAATATCTATATAGCTCGAGTTACTTGCCACAGTTTGTGCCCTGTATATAATGCATTGTAGAGTGTCAGTGTCTACAAACCATAGTACAGCTCTTACTGATAAAAAGGATAAAAAAGGTTATTTAGCTTTTTCAACTTGCACTTTATTTAAAGGGATATTCTACTTTACATCAGCCTCATTTAAAATAGTCATTTATAAAGGTAGCTGCAATTGTGGAATGTATTTCGATTACGGTACCTTTCATTGCTATAAACTACCTGGGGGTTGTTAGGGGCAGTGATAGGGGAGTGTCTATGTAACTAGCTGGGTAGGAGGAGCCATAAATTAGTTGAGCATTAAGGGCAGTGATGCGGGAGTGTATGTAACAAGCTGGTGGGAGGAGCTATAAACTAGCCGGGGGTTCTTGGGGGCAGTAATAGGGGAGTGTCTATGTAACTAGCTGGGTGGGAGGAGTTATAAACTAGTTGGGTGTTAGTGGTAGTGATAGGGCAGTGTCTATGTAAGTAGCTGGGTAGGAGGAGCTTTAACCACTTCAGCCCCCCTAGCTTAAACCCCCTTAATGACCAGACCACTTTTTACACTTCTGCACTACACTACTTTCACGGTTTATTGCTCGGTCATACAACTTACCACCCAAATGAATTTTACCTCCTTTTCTTCTCACTAATAGAGCTTTCATTTGGTGGTATTTCATTGCTGCTGACATTTTAACTTTTTTTATATTAATCGAAATTGACCAAATATTTTTTTTTAATGACATTCTTCACTTTCTGTTGTAATTTTTTTAAATAAAACTACATTTCTATATAAATTTTTCTCTAAATTTGTTGTTCTACATGTCTTTGATAAAAAAAAAAAAAAATATGCAATAAGTGTATATTTATTGGTTTGAATAAAAGTTATAGCGTTTACAAACTATGGTGCAAAAATGTGAATTCACGCACTTTGACTTTCTAAGCACCTGTCATGTTTCCTGAGGTTCTACAATGCCCAGACAGTAGAAACACCCCACAAATGACTCCATTTCGGAAAGAAGACACCCTAAGGTATTCGCTGATGGGCATAGTGAGTTCATGGAAGTTTGTATTTTCTGTTACAAGTTAGCGGAAAATGATTTATTTATTTATATTTTTTTTTTCTTACAAAGTCTCATATTCCACTAACTTGTGAGAAAAAATACAATTTTACATGAACTCACCATATTCCTCACGGAATACCTTGGGGTGTCTTCTTTCCAAAATGGGGTCACTTGGGTATTTATACTGCCCTGGCATTTTAGGGGACCTAAAGCGTGAGAAGTAATTTGGAATCCAAATGCGTAAAAAATGCCCTGTGAAATCGTAAAGATACTCTTTGGAATTTGGGCCCCTTTGCGCACCTAGGCTGCAAAAAAGTGTCACACATGTAATTTCGCCGTACTCAGAAGTAGGGCAATGTGTTTTGGGGTGTATTTTTACACATACCCATGCTGGGTGAGAGAAATATCTCTGTAAATGACGACTTTTCCCCTCTTTTTTTATTTTCTTTTTTTATTAATTTTTTTTTATACAAAGTTATAATTTTACTGAGCTATTTCTCTCACCCAGCATGGGTATATGTAAAAATACACCCCAAAACACATTGCCCTACTTCTCCTGAGTACGGCGATACAACATGTGACACTTTTTTGCAGCCTAGGGGCGCAAAGGGGCCCAAATTCCAATGAGTACCCTTTAGGAGGGCATTTTTAGGCACTTGGATTCCAGACTTCTTCTCACGCTTTAGGGCCCCTAAAATGCCAGGGCAGTATAAATACCCCACAAGTGACCCCATTTTGGAAAGAAGACACCCCAAGGTATTCTGTGAGGGGCATGGCGAGTTCCTAGAATATTTTTTTTTTTGGCACAAGTTAACGGAAAATGATTTTGTAAGCGAAAAAAAAACAAAAAACATTTTCCGCTAACTTGTGCCAAAAAACAAAATATTCTAGGAACTCGCCATGCCCCTCACGGAATACCTTGGGGTGTCTTCTTTCTAAAATGGGGTCACATGTGGGGTATTTATACTGCCCTGGCATTTTAGGGGCCCTAAAGCGTGAGAAGAAGTCTGTAATATAAATGTCTAAAAATTTTTACACATTTGGATTCCGTGAGGGGTATGGTGAGTTCATGTACGATTTTATTTTTTGTCACAAGTTAGTTTTTGCAGTGATCCAAATTTTTTTTTTATGCCACTGCGGTGGGGCGGATTGAACGCAAGTGTGCACACAAGATCAGGCCTGATCGGGTGAACACTGCGTTTTTTTGTAGAGCCTATAGAACATGTCCTATTCTTGTCTGCAATTGCGGACAAGAAAAGGCATTTTCTATATAGTTCTGGCAATGTGCGGATCCGAAAAATGCAGGAAGCACATTGCCGGTGTCCGTGTTTTGCAGATCCGCGGTGTCCGTGCTTTGTGGATCCACGGATCCGCAAAACACATACGGACGTCTGAATGGAGCCTTACAGGGGGATGATCAATGACGGGGGTGATCAGGGGTTAATAAGTGACGGGGGGGGGGGTGTAGTGTGGTGCTTGGTGCTACTTACAGAGCTGCCTGTGTCCTCTGGTGGTTGATCCAAGCAAAAGAGACCACCAGAGGACCAGGTAGCAGGTATATCAGACGCTGTTAACAAAACAGCGTCTGATATACCTTTCAAGGGTTAAAAAAATCGCATCTACAGCCTTCCAGCGAATGATCGCCTCTGGCAGGCTGTAGATCCACTTGTTTACCTTCCGATCCTGTGAACGAGCGCTCCTGTGTGTGTGCGTTCACAGGAAATCTCGCGTCTTGTGAGATGAGGCGTAGATGCGTCAAGGAGGAATAAACCGACCACCCAAAGGACGCATCCCTGCGTTAGTCGATCGGGAAGCGGTTAAACTAGCTGGGTGGGAGGAGCTATAAATTAGCTGGATGTTAGGGGCAGTGATAGGGGAGTGTGTGTAACGAGCTGGGTGGGAGGAACTATAAACTAGCTGGGTGTTGGGGGCGGTGATAGGGGAGTGTCTGTTACTAGCAGTGAGGGAGGAGCTACAAACTAGCTGGGTGGTGTTAGGAGTGGTGCTGGATCTGTTGCAGAGAAAAAAAATTATGGGTTTGGTTAGATACAGCAACAGGAAGTTCTACATACAGGATGGGAACAGACCAGAGTCTATCAGTTTACATAGTGAAAATGGGGTAGCAGAGTCCAAATTGAAAAAAAGCATGTGGAGGATGTACATGAGGTAGGCACCTACATGAGCATGTCTGTTAAAAATCAAAGTGTTCCTGGAAAACCCCTTTTAAGCAGTAAGTATTAAGAGTATGTAGAGATATAGCTCCTGTTTCTATGTTGTCGTATAACTAGACCTATTTAGTTGCTTAGAAAACTGGGCAAAAACCCCTTAAAATGTTTAACACCATATTGGTTTTCATTTGTTTCTGAGTACTGCCCTCTTCACCCCATTTTTTCTTGCGATTGGTTGAGGTCCTATGCCAATCATGCCAGCAGTTCAGAAGAGATAGGAAGCCCTTTAACCAAAGCGGATGGCTTGAAAACTGATTTTAGTGGGAAGTTTTCTATAAATGTTGTGTCGCCTTCAAATACCATTAAATTTATATAAACTATTGACTGACTGTGCTGCACCACTTATGTTTTGCTGTGTCCGAGTTGCCTCATTTATTATAACCCAGAGCTGCATTCTGAATGCTGCAGAATTCAGAGCGAACCTCTCTAAACATTCAGTGATGACTGAAGGTCTGTCCATAGCTTCTTCTGGTGTCTTGCCTTTGGGGAAGCATACTCTTCTACACTGCACAGTAACCTGATGTAGGAAAAGTGACCATCCCAGTGCTTTACAGAAGCTAAGTTTAGCCTGGAGGTGTGTCTGACGTCAAACGTGTCAGCTATTTCCAGAAACAACCAGCGGAACTGTGAATGCAACTCTATAATACAGCCTGTAACTCCAGCTCAGAATTGTATGTTCCAACTTTTTAGAGATTGTATCTGCAGGTAAAATTGCTGTGAAAAATGGTCACAAAAGAATAAACTGGTCTGAATGGAAAGTGGTTTTACCATTATTATTTTGAAAGTGTCAGGGCAATTTTATATTATTGCATTTTACTCATTTTGGCCTAAAAATATTTTTTTTTGTTGGTCTTTATTAAAAATGTTCAGCAGTTTTTGTGATAGACTGATTTTTAACTGCATGTGTTTGAAGACTGAGTTCCATCAGCTGACTGTTCATGTGAAAGCCTTATTTCTGATCTCCTGACCTCATAAACACTCATAATCGCTAAACTCTTATCAAACTGCTAAGAATATGGCTTAAAGGGGTGATGCAGGAAAATAAATGTATGACTTATCCTCAGGATAGGGCATCAGTTTCAGATCTGCAGGGGTGCGACACTCGGGACCACCTCCGATCAGCTGTTAGAAGAAGCCTCGAGCACTGCAGCCCCTTCCTAGGCCAGTGACATCACTGTGCATCTTTTACATGGCCTAGTTGCAGCTCAACACCACTTAAGTTAGTGGGGCTGAGCTGCAATACTCAGCACTGCCACTATACAATGTATGGCACTGTGCTTGGAAAGCTGCCGGGAGCCTGCATCTTGGACCGCGTCTTATGTGATAATGATGACCTATCCTGAGGATGTCAACATTATCTTTTCCATGATAACCCCTTTAATTGAGTGTTTATGAGGTCAGGAGAACGGAGATAAGGCTTCACATAAGCTGTCAGCTGATGGAACTCATTAGAGACAGTCTGCACATAGACTGATTTTTCACCTCATGTATCATAAAAACTAAAGGTGCCCATAGCCTTTAATTCCAAGGTGCTGTACATCTAAAAATAAAGGGGGTATATATACATATTATAAAACAAAGTAAAATGAGCATGAACCTATTAACAACTGGCACAGAGGCGGAGAGGGGCTTGCAATCTACAACAGTTTTCACTGTATAAAGTACAACTTTCAAAGGTGGTCATACTGTAACAAGTTTGTCTCATGCAGGCAAACCCGGTCCATACACCCTAATTGGGCTTGTGGTCACCATAGAGACAGGTCCCCTCTTCTATGATCTAACATACAGGTGAAACTCGAAAAATTTAAATATTGTGCAAAGTTCATTTATTTCAGTAATGCATCTTAAAAGGTGAAACTAACATATGAGACTCATTACATGCAAAGTGAGATATTTCAAGCCTTTTGTTATAATTTGGATGATTATGGCTTACAGCTTATGAAACCCCAAAGTCATAATTTTGAGGTACCCTTTGCTCAGGGGGTATGGATTAATTAGCTGACTAGAGTGTGACACTTTGAGCCTAGAATATTGACCCTTTTCACAAAATTCTAATTTTAAGCTGCATTAATGCAATTCCTTTTAAGTTGCATTACTGAAATAAATGGACTTTTGCACGATATTAAAATTTTTTGAGTTTCACCTGTAGATTGTCCCTGTCTACAAGTAGCACCCACGCTGGCAGTATTTCATGGACACCCATAGCCTGACTGGCCATAGCTTCCTCTGCAAAGTTGACTGTTTTTGAAAGGGCTTTTCTCTGATGGCACAGCCTCTTTGATTTATATTAACATAAATTAAGGCAATATCTAAACTGATGTAGACTTCTAATGTTTGCTAGTGATGCATGCAACTATTCTGCAGACAGCCTCTTCTGAATTGTACTTGCACTGTACTTCTGAGAAGCTGAGGCAAGGAAATAACCAACCTCTGGATGTCGATTGTGCAGTCACTGAATGAGGGCATTGCATTTGGATTGTTGTGAATCGGCCTCATGTAGTAACAGACTTGGATATTATCTTGAAGCTCCTTGGAAACTACATTGCTTGAGCTTTATATTGTGATCATCACTTTCCACTAATTACAAATATTCCCTTTCTCTTATTTTTCTGTTTCTGCAGCTTCTGGAACCGATCTGTCACCAGCTGTTTGAGCTGTACCGCAGTTCTGAAGTGCGACTGAAGAGATTTACCATGCAATTCCTTCCAGAGTTGATTTCCATCTATTTGCGTCTCACTGCCAGCCGTGATAGGCAAAGCAATGGGTGCATTGAAGCTCTCCTGTTGGGCATTTACAACTTGGTAAGAACTTTATTTTTCAAAACCGTGTTGTTGTTGTTTTTTTTTTTTTTTTTTTTACTTTATTTTAACAGGGAGGATATTAGGAGAATACTTGTATTCTTCATGAAGTAACAGCATCACTGCGTTGTGCCTTTGCTCTTTTATTCCTTCCTAGAAATGTATGAATAGACAACTGGATGTTAGTATTGTCCCAACGCCCATTCAAATGTACTGTATTTTTTGCTTTATAAGACGTACCCCAGATTTTAGAGGAGGAAAATAAGAAAAAATATTTTTAATCAGACCTCATACCAGATCCTCAGATCACACCCCCATAAATATTAGGACATCACATCAGACCCCCATATCAGCCCTCTATGTCAGAAGTGAACCACAACAGACCTCAGATCAGCCCTTTTTCTTTCAGACTCCGCTACGGGTCCGGTATCGTGCTCCCCTATCTTCTTCGGCCCGCAATGCATTGTTTCCTGACTGCGTGCAGCGTCAGGTCATAGTGTGTGCACTACGTCCTGATGCTGTATGGGGTCAGTACAGTGGAGAGCGGGCCCTAGCAAGAAGACCAGGTAGGGCGAGTATCGGTAGTGCTTGCAGCGCTGCTTCCCCGCTCCCGGGACCTAATGCATACTAGTGAGCACATCCATAATGGAAGCGCTCGCTAGTATTCGCAAGTACCAAATATGGTACTTGTGAAAGAAAGTAGAGCAGAGTTGGTGGGACCATAGGATGTGGAAGTGGCCCCTGAGTACACGGGCCACTTACCTTCTGTTGATGTGCAGAGGGCACAACAACCTATAGCACTAAGAATGAAGCCTGGCGGGCTGCTGCATGCTGTCCACCTCTGAGTTCAGGTCTGGAAACCTGACAGGCAATAAGGAAGAAAGCTGGGGACTGTGATGTAGCGCTGCGAATGCAGAATGACCCCAAGGAGGTGAAGATAAAATGACACTTATTGGTGACAAAAGCAATGGGTTTCATGGTTGTACAGACCCCTTTGCCAGGATAGATACCGGTCTACCTAGCCTGACGAAGGGGTCTGTCTGAACCTGAAATGCATTGTTTTTGTCACCAATAATATTTATTTTATGCTGCACCACAGTCCCCAGCTTTCTTCTTTATCACCACCCAGTCACATGTATTCTGAAATATTCAGGAGGAGTAACAGTCATGGCACAGTGCAGCACTCTTTGAGAAGATGCTCCAGCATGGTTAGTGCATAGGAAATGCAGGTATTTACTGAAACCAATTTCAGATATTTAGATCCACGCTGCTGATATCTCGAACCAGAAATCCAAAGTAGCTGGGAAGACCAAGTCCCTCCTTTCCACACGAGCACACATACAATCACTGCAATCTGGCCACG
The DNA here is from genome assembly GCF_014858855.1 of Bufo gargarizans. Classification (NCBI taxonomy): domain Eukaryota; kingdom Metazoa; phylum Chordata; class Amphibia; order Anura; family Bufonidae; genus Bufo; species Bufo gargarizans. The sequence goes on from NC_058087.1 coordinate 75,441,658, forward strand.
TTGCCTCTCTCTCTCTCCTGGTTTCCTCCTCCTGTAATCCCTCTCAGAGACAAACCAGAGAAGATTCAAGATAGTGAAGTACTGCAACACTAGATTCGGCCAAGGATATTTATTATACTTACAGGATATTATATAAAACACGCATGTAATAAAACCAGATGTCCTAGCAAGACCGACCCAGGTTTTGATGCTTTTTCAAAGGCCTTGAACCTAGTGTTGCAGTATTTCACCATCTTGGATCTTCTCTGGTTTGTCTCTGAGAGGGATTACAGGAGGAAACCAGGAGGGAGAGGGAACGTGGCCAGCTTGCAGTGATTGTGTGCTCGTGTGGAGAGGAGGAACTTGGTCTTCCCAGCTGCTTTGGATTTCTGGTTCGGTATATCGGCAGCACGGATCTAAATATCTGAACTTCTGTGGTGAAGGTGGCCTACTTCTATAGATCCTGCAGTGCCAAAAAACTGTGGACTCTGGACAATAAGGTTTTTTATTGTTTAATTTACTGAAACCAACAGGTCCACTTTAAGACAAATATATATTTTATAATGAAATTTACAATAAGTCTTTTAAAGCTGTAACAAAATGAATGAACTCTGAACATGAGCAAAGGCCGCTATAAGTAAAAATATTGTAACTTGAGGCCGGTTTAACTTCAGGTCTTGCATTTGCTCTGTTATGTGGCCGTTATAAATACTACAACCTTTGAACGATGTCTTCTCTTATTTACAGGAAATTGCTGATAAAGATGGAAATAATAAGGTCTTATCTTTTACTATTCCATCATTATCCAAGCCTTCAATATATCATGAGGTAAGAAAGGGAAGAGAAACATTAGAATACTGTATAGGGAAAAAGAACATTCCTTCCATTACAGAAGTGATTAAACTTCTGGAAACAATACCCTGTCTGCATGACGTATACTGAGGGCCAAAAACATCATTCAGTACATCAGGATAGTAACTGCATAAGTTTGAGTTTCCAGACTAATATAGAGGCATAAGAGAGAACATAACGGGGCTTTAAAGACATGCTACATACATCCTTAATAACATATTAGTAAAGAAAAGTAATTACATGTTTTACAGATCTTGAGATGGCCATGGGGGAGGCAGTCTTGGAACCATTAGAAAGTAAAGGAGCTTTTATACTGGCTAAGAATTGGGGCAACTATCAGCAACACGCGTATTGCTAATCACCCTTTAAAGGGGTTATCCAATATCTCCATAAGCTCCCCCATGAAAAAAATCCGATGTCGGGGAAGAGCAGCCAATGGCAGTTGGGGACGAACCTCCCTACTGTCACCCGCGGAGGTTTGTCCTCGTCTGCTATTCTCCCCAATTTCCCCCGACACCAGATGTTTTCATCCGTGTACAGGGAGAAGCGGCGGTGCGGGGACCAGGAGCAGTGCAGGGAGCGGGGTAAGTATATTACCTGTGAGGGGCCCAGCACATGATGGGCTATTGGAGACATTGGATAACCCCTTTATGGTGACACATGAACCTTTATTTTTCTAGGCAGCATATTGCCCTGTGTAAACAGGGATGTGCTGCCCGCAAACAATGAATGTGTATGGGGAACAAAATATCACAGTAGGAATCATTCATCCCCATACAGAGGGGGTGATTGCTGCATGTATATTCAGCTCTCCCCTCTGCTCAATGATCAGAAATTATCAGGAGCAAACAGTTCGTTACTAATAGTTGCCTGTGTATTGGCAAGGGAAAAGGGACCTTAAAGGGGTTCTACGGGAATTAAGAATATGAAAATACTTAAATATTACTTCATGATAAATATATTCCCAAATGCCTTTCATTAGTTATAATGGCTCGTTTTGTCTAGGGAGCAATGATTAGGAGAAACCAAATGGCCGCTGTCCTATTAGCACACACAAAACCTGTCCTAATAACACAGCAGGACAAGTTACTTCACAACATTGAGCTAAAGAGCTGCTTTATTCTGCTCTGCTTGTCAGGGATTATCATCCTGAATATAGCTGATATGATCTTTAGCTGAATCTCTGTAGGAATGGAGTTCATGAGCAGATGTGGCTAATGAGCAGCAGCACTTGTATGCAATCTCCATTACCACAGCCCTACATTACCACAGTCTGTACTGTCCATCCTCACTGTACTTCATGTCTCCTTATGAACTCCAATCCTACAGAGGTTCAGCTAAATATCATCATATTAAACTGTATTCAGGATCAGGCAGTTCTTTACCTCAGTGTTGTGAAGTACCTTGTCCTGCTGTGTGATTAGGACAGGTTTTGTGTCTACTAATAGGACGGCGGCCATTTTGTTTCTCCTAATAATTGCTCCCTAGACAAAACGAGCCATTATAATTATATTCCCAAATACCTTTCATTAAAGTAATATTTATGTATTTTCATGTTCTTCATTCCCGGAGAACCCCTTTTAAAGGGGTTGTCTGACTTCAGCAAATGGCATTTATCATGTAGACAAAGTTAATACAAGGCACTTACTAATGTATTGTGATTGTCCATATTGCCTCCTTTGCTGCCTTGATTAATTTTTTTCATCGCATTATACACTGCTCATATCCAAGGGTTACGACCACCGATGCATCGCAGATACGAAGTGGCCAGGATGGGAGCTGCTGTGCATTCATGCGCATCCACACTCCCGTGGTCCAGGCCACCAAATACGATAGTGCTTTTTCCTATAGTGTGCAAGCACGGCCACCACTGCTGGATTTGCAGGGTGGTCGTAACCCTTGGATACGAGCTGTGTATAATGTGATGAAAAAAATGAATGGACAATCACAATACATTAGTAAGTGTCTTTTATATTAACCTTTTCTACATCACAAATGCCATCTTCTGAAGTGAGACAACCCTATCCTAAAAGGTCTTGGATGTTTAATATACAGCAAATGTTGTTTGCTTGACCTGGTCTGACTTGGCACCTGTCTCCACATTTTTGGGGGCAGGCCAGAACTGCTTCCAATACCCTTTGCTTATTATCATTTTCTTCTGTGTTGCTTCCCTGCATCTTTCACAGGTTTTCTGCTAATAACTTGCAGTGATCTATCAAAAGGCGTTTATTTAACACGGTTTTTAGGGCAGGTGGCAGGTTAAAAAAAATCACAGAAAAAACTAAGGTAAAAACATCTTGCACGGTATGATATATAAATTTGCGGATGTCACTGGCCACATTATTTAAGAAAAATCACAGAAATAAGATAATAATGCACTTAGTAAAGTATATGCAAGCATTATATATGGACAAAGTCCTCACTCTGATACAATAAAATCTGAGACACTTGGTCAATATATTTGGATCAAAACACATCTGTGCCCGCCTACCAAGCGCCAAGGTGGTCTCAGGTCAGGCGGGTTCTACGCTAAACCTACCTAAGTCATTGTGCTTCTATGTTCAGGAGCGCAGACGCCGCACATATGGTGTGCTGCTCCTAGTCGCATATATATAATGCTTGCATCTACTTTACTAAGTGCATTATTATCTTATTTCTGTGATTTTTCTTCAATCATGTGGCAGATTAGTTTCTGCAAATTTCCGCAACTCCAAATCAATGCTATGAATGTGAATGAGGTTGTTTCTTCAGCGAGTGCATGAACTTCTGCAAGACTAGACAAGTTTAGATTAATTGAACAGTCAGTTTCATTTTTTCAGCAGATTTGTTGCTCTGGGTAAATTTTAACTCCAAAACCTCAGGGCTGCAAAATAACCAGTTCCTCAACCAAGTCAGAGTGCTGCCTAGATTGTTTTAAGCCTAATTGAAAGTGAGGCTTCATAGTTGCAAGCGATTAAGGTAGAAAAGATCAAACTTGTACAATGGTGGTTTATTTTGCTGTTTATATCTTCCTATTTGTGGCATTAGCCATCATCCTTGGGTTCCATGGCTCTGACAGAGGGAGCTTTAAGCCACCATGATCTCATAAGAGTGGTCTACAGCGATCTTCATCCACAGAGAGAGACCTTTACAGCACAAAACAGGTGAGAAGAATTTTGGCAGTGATCACAATGTATATTAACTGTTTTGTGTCATTGGTGTAAATTGCAACATTTTACTATTCTACAGGTTTGAGGTACTAAGTTTTCTTATGTTGTGCTACAACTCTGCCATTGTGTATATGCCACCTTCTTCCTACCAGTCTCTATGCAGGATGGGTTCCAGGTAAGGAGCAAAGATAGATGTTTGAAAACTGTTTTTGAAAACGAAAGGGGAGAACACAATGAGCAAAGAATGAATGTATGTTGGTAGTATTTTATTTTGTTAGACCAGCTGATGACCCGACGTTGCTCGGGTATTTAATTATTGCAATTTTATATTAAATAACAGTCACTGTCACAATGGGCGACCCTTTAACGGGGAACTCCACAGCGCCCGTCCGTTTAATAGTGGCCCCTGTCCCCATGCATGTAGCAGTGTAGGTGTACAGTCATACGTCATATGACTGAATATTTCAGGACCTGCGAATTGCTAAAACCTTTGATCAGTTGTTATGGCAACCTGGAGTAGGACCTGCAAGCTTCTATTGGTTGATAAGGGACATGTGACCGTGTGTATGGCAGGTAGGATTTAAAGGGAACCTGTCACCAGTTTTATGGTGTCCTAACTAAGGGCAACATAAATAAGTGACTGATTCTCTTAGCAAAATGCTGGGTCACTTTCTTTAATTGACCCAGTCAATCTGCCAACATCTTGTATTGAAAAGCTCCAGCTGATAATGATGAGTCATGAATATTTATGAGCTCCTGACTCTCTCCACCCACCTGCTGCTGAATGACATTTTTTTTCCATATGAACCAGCAGCAGGTGGGCAGGGGAGTGTCTATATCCTAAATATACGCTGGACTCAATGACATCACGCTGGACTCAAATCAGCTCATTAGCATGTGGCATCTTTGTGTGTATATTATGAGGTAACAATCTGTCACACCAGTACGTGAATACATCTAAGGTACTTTTTAGTAGTTAATGATTGTATATAATTAGTTAGATTATAATCAAATATCCACATGACATGTTCCCTTTTAACCCCTTAGGGACACAGCCTTTTTACACCTTAGGACCAGGCCATTTTTTGCAAATCTGACCAGTGTCACTTTAAGTGATGATAACTTTAAAACGCTTTGACTTATCCAGGCCATTCTGAGATTGTTTTTTCGTCACATATTGTACTTCATGACACTGGTAAAAAAAAGTAAAAAAAAAAAATATTTTTTTGCATTAAAAAAGTCAAATTTACCAAAAATTGGGAAAAATTAGCCAATTTCAAAGTTTCAGTTTCTCTACTTCTGTAATACATAGTAATACCCCTAAAAATTGTGATGACTTTACATTCCCCATATGTCTACTTCATGTTTGAATTATTTTGGGAATGATCTTTTATTTTTTGGGGATGTTACAAGGCTTAGAAGTTTAGAAGCAAATCTTGAAATTTTTCAGAAATTTACAAAAACCCAATTTTTAGGGACCACTACAGCTCTGAAGTCACTTTGCGAGGCTTACATAATAGAAACCACCCAAAAATGACCCCATTCTATAAACTACACCCCTCAAGGTATTCAAAACTGATTTTACAAACTTTGTTAACCCTTTAGGTGTTGCACAAGAGTTATTGGCAAATGGGGATGAAATTTGAGAATTTCATTTTATTGCCTAATTTTCCATTTTAACCCATTTTTTCCACTAACAAAGCAAGGGTTAACAGCCAAACAAGACTGTATCTTTATTGCCCTGACTCTGCCGTTTACAGAAACACCACATATGTGGCCGTAAACTACTGTACGGCCACACAGCGGGGCGTAGAGTGAAAGGTGCGCCGTATGGTTTTTGGAAGGCAGGTTTTGCTGGACTGGTTTTTTGACACCATGTCCCATTTGAAGCCTCCTGATGCACCCCTAGAGTAGAAACTCCATAAAAGTGACCCCATCTAAGAAACTGCACCCCTCAAGGTATTCAAAACTGATTTTACAAACTTTGTTAACCCTTTAGGTGTTGCACAAGATTTAATGGAAAATAGAGATACAATTTCAAAATTTCACTTTTTTGACAGATTTTCCATTTTAATATTTTTTTTCCAGTTACAAAGCAAGGGTTAAAAGCCAAACAAAACTCATTATTTATGGCCCCGATTCTGTAGTTTACAGAAACACCCCATATGTGGTCGTAAACCGCTGTACGGTCACACGGCAGGGCGCAGAAGGAAAGGAACGCCATACGGTTTTTGGAAGGCAGATTTTGCTGGACTGGTAGAAACTCCAAAAAAGTGACCCCATTTTAGAAACTACGGGATAGGGTGGCAGTTTTGTTGGTACAAGTTTAGGGTACATATGATTTTTGGTTGCTCTATATTACACTTTTTGTGCGGCAAGGTAACAAGAAATTGCTTTTTTGGCACCGTTTTTTTTTTTGTTATTTACACCATTCATCTGACAGGTTAGATCATGTGGTAATTTTATAGAGCAGTTTGTCACGGACGCGGTGATACCCAATATGTATACAATTTTTTTTATTTATGTACGTTTTACACAATAATTTCATTTTTAAAACAAAAAAAATGTTTTAGTGTCTCCATAGTCTAAGAGCCATAGTTTTTTCAATTTTTGGGCGATTATCTTAAGTAGGGTCTCATTTTTTGTGGGATGAGATGACGATTTGATTGGCACTATTTTGGGGTGCACATGACTTTTTGATTGCTTGCTATTACACTTTTTGTGACGGAAGATGACAAAAAATGGCATTTTTTACACCGTTTTTATTTTTATTTTTTTACGGTGGTCATCTGAGGGGTTAGGTCATGTGATATTTTTATAGAGCCGGTCAATACGGACGCGGCGATACCTAATATGTATACTTTTTTTTATTTATGTAAGTTTTACACAATGATTTCATTTTTGAAACAAAAGAAATCATGTTTTAGTGTTTCCATATTCTAAGAGCCATAACTTTTTCAGTTTTTGGGCGATTATCTTGGGTAGCGTATGATTTTTGCGGGATGAGATAACGGTTTGATTGTTACAATTTTGGCGTAGATGCGACTTTTTTGATCACTTTTTTATTACCTTTTTTGGGAAGTAAGGTGGGCAAAATTCCAATTTCATCATAGTTTTTAATTTTTTATTTTTATGGCGTTCATCGTTCGGGTAAAGTAACATTACCGTTTTATAGATCAGGTCGTTACGGACGCGGCGATACCAAACATGTGTAGGGAATTTTATTTTTTTCATTTTTAATCAGTGATAAATGTGTTTTTTGATTATTACTTTATTTTCACTTTTTTCACTTTTTTTTTTGACCCAGACCCACTTGGTTCTTGAAGATCCAGTGGGTCTGATGTCTGCATAATACTGTACAGTACAATATATATTGTACTGTACTGTATTTTACTTACACTTTGTCTGAACAGATCTATGCTTTCAGCACAGATCTGTTCAGAACCATGGACAGCAGGACGCCTTAGAAGGCGTCCTGTTGCCATGGGAACCTTCCCCGTCTGCTCAGTAGTGTTCAGAACTGCGCAGACGGGGAAGGGTAAGGACGGGGCTTGGGGGGCTGCCTGGAAGCTCTCTCCCTCTCCATTCAGGGGACTGCAAAGGCACAGCAGCCCCCCGATGGGAGAGGGAGGGAGCTCCCTGAGCTGTTAACCTTTTCCATACAGCGGTCCGTACGGACCGCTGTATGGAAAGGGTTAAACGGCTGACATCGCATCACCGATGTCAGCCGTTTATACCAGGGTGCCAGCAATGTGCTGGCACCCTGGTATACCCACTAGACGCCAACGATTACGCAATGGGAGGCGGGCGGGGGAACGCGATCCCGCCTCCCGCACCGCCCGCAACCCTCCCCCTGCACCTCCCACCGTGCTCAAATAACTCAGGGGTGCAGGGGGGAGGGATTCTGTTCAAAATTTTGAATCCTAAAGTTTCTGATCCCCGCGGTCAGGGACCGCGGGGATCATAAACTGCAGAAATCGCAGCAAACCGCAGGTCTGAATTGACCTGCGGTTTGCCGCGATCGCTGACATGGGGGGGTCACGGGACCCCCCCGCGCATTTAGCCTAGGTGCCTGCTCAATGATTTGAGCAGGCACCGGGTTCCGATCACCGCCAGCCGCACGGCAGTGATCGAAAATGCACAGGGCGTACATGTACGCCCTGTGTCCTTAAGTACCAGGGCACAAGGGCGTACCTGTACGCCCTGTGTCCTTAAGGGGTTAAGTGAAAGGCTGGCAGGCTTGTATTGGCTAATTCAGGTAATTTTTTGGGAATATCTCGGAAACGGTACGTCCTAGAGAGCTGAGACCCCCGCAAGATTTATTTCCAGGTAGCAAGGGATGTGTATACCAAGTTGCGTTGAGATGGATGGTTGCGTTTTTGAGTTTTTCGCGGAACATACATACGTCATTTTTTTATATATATAGATTGCACATGGTCATGAAACAACCTAAATTGTATTGGCGCTAAAGTGTGCTTCTAATCTGAAGGTAAAATATCCCTATAAAGTAACATAATTTTAAGAGATTTTTAACCTAAACATATATATTCTTTTTCTTTTAAATTTTTATTTATTTTTATCACTATCTATCTATTATTTGCGCTGATATCTGTGACTCTGCCCTGCTCACGCCAGGTCTACAATCGTGGTAATGGCATGGAAGGGGGCGGCCAGCAGGCCCCTCTCATTCACCATTTTTCTATGCCTGTTTCAGGAATGGAAAATTGTCTAAATTTAAGACAGCTTGGAAGCTGTCTTACATTTAGAACTGGCCCTGGATATGCCGAAGTTATTTAGAGTCCGTCGCCAGTTTAGGGCTTTATTAAGAACAGCGTCTAAAAGGCCAGTCTTGATAAATGTGCCCCAAAGACATAGGTTGACATTTACTGATTTGTTCATCTCTCTTGCCAGATTTTGTGTACATTGGGCCAGGATAAACTGACTTATGTCATTGTCAGAGGGCAGGAGATTCAAAGGGGTTATAAAGCAGTGCAGTGATTGGCTGAGTAGGCCTTTCTCGGGAATCTCTGCATACTGAGACCACACCAGAAAGAAGAGACCAGCTGGGTTTAATTTTTTTTAAACTGGTTTTAGCACTTTACTTAAAATTTTGACCTTCTAGACAACCCCTTTAAATGGGGTGTTCTGTTTTATTGCTGGAGGCTTTGATGAGGTGGGATGCTTCCCTGTGACTCCTTGGACACAGGAAGGGGAATTTACTCCATAACTTTCTAGAGACTGTAACTCTTTCGGGACATATTTTTATTTTTTTATTTTCCCTTTTTCCTTCCTGCCTTCCAAAAGCCATAGTTTTAATGGCACCTTTTAATTAACCAAAGCTTGTATTGGATAACAGGAAAAAAAATCCTTTGTGGGATGAAATTAGAGAAAAAAGACAACTCCGCCAGTGTTTTTTGGGTTGGCGTACAGTTATGTTGTGGTGCGTATAAGAGTTAATAGGCGAGGACATTTCTCTGCCTTGATTCCCATTCATTTCAGCTGCCCTAAAGCATGCACCCTCCAGTACTGTCTATATAGACAGTGCAGGAATTAAATCACATTATGTCTCCTCTACAAACTTGACATTAAAATGAAATACATGGGCCTTTCCCTTTATGATTCTTATTATTGAGGACAGCAAGGGGCTACACGATTTTGTGATCTTATCAGTTGCCAGTATTTTTAGGGTATATTTGGCGTTTTATTTGATTCTTAGAAATGTGCAGATCAGTCCCTTTATGACGTTTGATATTGCGTATCGGACATTTGTATCTGAATCATTAATTATTCTGCTGTGCTGCATCTCTTCACCTACATACAAAGTGGTCTGGTAGAGGATTGATTTGTATCACTGGGGCTACAACTACTTCTGAGCCATATAATGCTAGAAGTGCTGTATGAGTAAATCCTTGTAGATGATGTGCACTTCTCATAAAAATTTAATGAAGGATAAAAAAAAGTCTTTTTTTTTTTTCTCCCCCCCCCCCCTCTTTACTCCAGATTGTGCGTGAGTGGCTTTCCTAGGCAGCAGGAAAAACGTTGGAAGGAACTGTGTGGTCGTGTAGTGCTGGATCCTGATTTTATGGTCCAGCTGCTCACTGGTGTATATCATGCCATGTAAGTCTTCTCAGATATTTGAAATAGATCCTATTATTTGGTGGGACCAATAAAGTGACAGACTAGGAGGTTTACTGAATGGAACACGAATCTAACATACTGTTCACTGTATATCAGCATCTCACTAATGTGACTTTAAATTGGAAATATAGCCACACCACTTATATCTGTAGAGGAAGGGTTCACCTGTAAATATTTCCTGGAGGTAATCTGGGGGGGGGGGGGGGGTCTTTTGAACCCCCATTATCATCCATCAAGCTGTGTACCCCTTTGTCTTCAGGATCACCTGACTCTTTCCACTCCCTGCACAGAGACTGTACTATATAAACATGCACTAACACCTTCTTAGTCAATATGAGCGGGCTCATAGTTTAATGCATGGCTAGGAAGAAAACCTGAATACTACATTTATCTGCCTGTACAATGTTTCCACACTCCATGCCTATTGAGATACCATACTCTGTAGGCATTTATCTGAAAATTAACATAGAGAGGGATTGTAACATCTGGCCAATTACAAATATTGTGAAGCAGAATGATACAAATTGCAAATATTGTGAAGCAGAATGATATATTTTGTTATAAATGATCATAAAGACTGTACAAGACCTCCAAAACCTGCAGCTAGATTATAGTCAGAGGGAAAGAGCTTTTTTCCGCTTTCCCTATAATAAAGCACACAATATTTGATACAATTTTAAAAGCACATCTTGTCAGCTCTTTGATTTTTTTTTTTCTTTGTCATCCTTGCTCTGTCCTTAGAAAATGACTTCTGTTATAAATGTGTCTCCTTAACAGATACAATGGGGAGTGGGAACTGGGGCAGGAGGTTCTGGATGACATCATCTATCGTGCCCAGCTGGAGCTTTATTCTCAGCCCTTGTTGGTAAGTGACCTGTCGTACCTCCTACAATAGTCTTGATATTGCACGAGCAAAGATTTTATTTTACGGTGTTATGAGCTCATTAAGCAGCAGAGAAACATGAAGTGCTGAAAGTCATCAGCTCTGTATAAAGAGTAGAAAACACTGACAGATCACAGATGTCTTTGGTAATTAACTTTTTTTCTTCTCTCACTTCTACCCAGGTTGCAAATGCAATGAAAAACTCATTGCCGTTTGATGCTCCCGACTCTTCACAGCAAGGACAGAAAGTACTGAAAGTTGAAGTGACCCCAACAGTCGCTCGTATCTCTCGGACAGCCATCACCACTGCCTCAATACGAAGGCACCGTTGGCGGAGAGAAGGTAATGGCAGGATATTTAAGTTTTATTTTACACTGCTGATGGTAATATGCATATATATAAAAGCCCTTAATATGTTAATTTTGTTCAAATGAAATTACGAAATGTGATTCTTAATGTAATTATGTATATTAGTTTCCAGTACAGGATGAGCCTTTTTGAGCCTTCTTGTCCAATCCTTTGTTATCACAGATGATAAGCAGCTGTCAGAAGTGTCCCTCCTGTTCCACACTCGTAGGAGCTGAGTGTGAATGTGTATGGTGGTGGGGTTGTGAGGAACAACTGTCAAACAAATAAGTGTTTGTCTGGCTTCTATCTAAGGTGTAAGGCCACCTTAATTTCCTTACATGCTCTGGTACCCTAGGTGTAAAACATAGGAAGATTGCTGCTTTTTTTGAAGCTACATGTTTTATGATGGATTCTGAGGTACGAGCATAAATAGGCTTAAACAATAGCGAAGTGAATACGAAATTTACTAACCAGTGATAAAGACATATACAGAAAAGACATTACAGCTTAAGGGTCCATTCAGATGTTCGAAGTGTTTTGCGGACAGCAAAACACGGATACCCCACATCGCCAGCACTATATAGAGAATTCCTATTTTTGTCTGCAACTGCGGACAAGAATAGGACATGCTCTATTTTTTTCAGAGCCGCGGCCCGGAAGTGCGCATGCGGACAGCACACTGTGTGCTGTCTGCATCTTTTCTGTCCCCATAGAAAATGAAAGATACAGATCACATAGAGCATAAGATACAGAAACAATGACTTAACCTGCAATCAAAGGGCAAGCTCCCAAAAATGGCACCCAAAATTCTGAAAACGAGAAATGACACAAGGTAGTTCTTGCACAGAGGTCTTCCTTAATCTGTTGCCACATATAGCACTCCATTATACCTAGTTCAGAGTTCCCCATCCTCAGAAGTCTTGTGTGCAGCATGCATGTACAGTGACATCAATCAGAATGCGGCCTAGTACCAGTTACCAATCCTTGTAATGGTAGAATAGGGTCCTCTCTCTGCTCACTACACTAACAAGTGAAAATCCTAATGTGGTAGAACCATATTATTGATACTTCCATAAACACTACTTCTAAAGAAATCACAGAATTTCTTGCCCAACAAAGTACAGAAAGCACGGAAAACCTTTACTAGTCAGTAATGTAAATTATTAACCGATCTCCTCCTAGGTTTTTTTGCTGCTTTTTGTTCATTCAGCTTCTCAAAAATGGAATACAAATTTATATAAAATAGATAAGTCATATGTGTCCCAAAGTAGTAAAGTTAAGTTGACTTAAATGGAGTCTTTCACCTAAATTCACACTAACACCATGATCTACATTATAGTCCCCATATTGGAATGCTACTTACCGTATAGCTGTCCGTCGCTTATTTTCGCTAACAAAAATAACACTTTTATTCAATATGTTTATTAGATTCTGAAGGTGCCCAGGGGCAGCGTTCATGCAGCCGGTGCCCAGGCCCTTTGTCGCTTTTCATATGAAACCCCTCCCCTTTCACCCCTCTGGCCCGCCCTAGGTTCTTCAGAAATCCAGAGAAGTTTTCAAGATTTGCCACGCCTGCGCACTTCATTCCCAATTCCGGCACATGCGCGTTAAACGCTCTTGTGCCTCTGCCCATAATGGGGCACGGCGAATATTGTGAACGGCGCTGGATTTCTGAAGAACCTAGGGCGGGCCAGAGGGGTGAAAGGGGAGGGGTTTCATATGAAAAGCGACGAGGGGGCCTGGGCATCGGCTGCATGAACGCCGCCCCTGGGCACCTTCAGAACCAAATTAACATATTGAATAAAAGTGTTTATAGCGAAAATAAGCGACAGACAGCCAATATGGGGACTATAATGCAGATCATGGTTAGTGTTCTATAATGGTCAGTTTAGGTGAAAGACTCCCTTTAACGTAGTTAACCTAGCTATATTATATTTTTTATTATGGCTCTCGCCAATAATTTAATTAGTGTGGGGAATTGTCTTCTGTCAGAGCAGAAAAGTCAACTGCCACAAGTGGCTGGATGGTGCTTATCTGCCGTATCCCTATGGCAGTAAATGTGCAAGCTCGGCTGATCCAGCGTGTATTTGGGGAAAAAAATAATAATATAAATATATATATATATATATATATATATATATATATCTCAGAATAAATAGCTGCCTGCCAACAGCTCTATGACTTATGACCCACTTTAGGTAGTCGGGTTGACTGTGGCAGACATCTGTAGCCTGACTATTGGATGTAGGTGATGCACATGGCATGTTCATGATTTGTAATTGCAGAGCCTCTGTTTAAAGCGCTGTCCAAGATCAGAGAAAACGTTTTCTTTTTTTTTTCCAGAAACGGCGCCTCATCTGTCCATTGGCTGAATCCGGTATTGCAGCTCATTGAAGTGATTGCCATATGCCCATGGACAATTGTGGAACTGTTTCTGGGCGGGAAATTATAATTTTTTATTTTTTTTCCTGTAATCAGGACAGCCTCTTTAGCCTGGAGAGACACATAACCTGTTAGCCAAATATCAGACATCTATCTCCTCCTTGCGCATGCTCAGTGCCGGCATAGTGTTCCTTCCCTGTGCTGGCATCAGCCTCAGGTAAGGAACTGCGCATGCAAGAGCTCGCGCATCGCGAGATTACAGCGATCTAACTTTGTGCGCAAGGAGGAGATTCAGGGGACGCAGTCGGTGCTGGGCTCCTTCACAGGTTCGTATAGCCCCTTGGGCACCTTACCAGGCTCATTTACATATCTATAAAATCATTTTTTTTTAACACGATAAAAGCACACAGTGCTACGGGGCAGGTATATTGCGGACATGCTAGCGGCGATCTAGCTGTACAGGTCCGCAGCTCTATAGGCTAAAACGAGGTAACAGAATCACTTAAAGGCAGTGCTGGAAAATAATGGTGGCCACACAAAATATTGACACTTTGGGCACAATTTGGCCATTTTCACTTAGGGGTGTACTCACTTTTGTTGCCAGCAGTTTAGACATTAATGGCTGTGTCAAAGTCCATCAAGAAAAACGCAGCCGGCACTGCTACATGTGTATACCGTCCAAGACTACCCTCCAACTACCCTCCACCCTCCAAGGTGGTGCTCTGCTAAACGTAGTCAACAAGTGGAAATCGGTGGTATAAGAAAAAAGGTATCGGCACTCACCATTAAATCTTTCGGCAGCTTTATTGAAGATAAAATAGCAGGGGTCAGAAACAGGCACAGCACAAAAGGTCAGGCCTGACCTTTTGTATCCGACCCCGGCTGTTATCTTCAATAAAGCTGATGAAAGATTTAATGGTGAGTGCCGCTACCTTTTTTCTTATACCACTGATTAATGGCTGTGTGCTCAGTTATTTTGAGAGTACACCAAATTGCCATACACTGACTACTTTACATTGTATCAAAGTGTCATATCTTCAGTGTTGTCCAATCAAAAGATAGAAGAAAAGATTTACAAAACTGTGAGGGGTGTACTCACTTTTGTGATATACTGTAAATCCGCGCCAATTAATTTTCCTGGGAATGCCAGCGGATTTCAGTGTGGATTCTCTGCACCTAAATCTTGAACTTGTGCATTTACTCTTAAGATTTGCAGCAGATTCTGCGGTGAATTTACTGTACACCAGGAGTCCAATGGAAAAGGGATCATGTACAATGTCTCATACAGCTGTGTGCATGAGCCCTGTGACTTGTTTAGTTGTACTATGCCGGTTAGGCTACTTTCACACTAGCGTTCGATCGGATCCGTTCTGAACGGATCCGATCATATTAATGCAGACGGAGGCTCCGTTCAGAACGGATCCGTCTGCATTAAATTGGCAAAAAAAAGCTAAGTGTGAAATTAGCCTGAGCGGATCCGTCCAGACTTTTACATTGAAAGTCAATGGGGGACGGATCCGTTTGAAGATTGAGCCATATTGTGGCATCTTCAAACGGATCCGTCCCCATTGACTTACATTGTAAGTCTGGACGGATCCGCACGGCCAGGCGGACACCCGAACGCTGCAAGCAGCATTCAGGTGTCCGCCTGCTGAGCGGAGCGGAGGCCGAACGCCGCCAGACTGATGCAGTCTGAGCGGATCCGCATCCATTCAGACTGCATCAGGGCTGGACGGAAGCGTTCGGGTCCGCTCGTGAGCCCCTTCAAACGGAGCTCACGAGCGGACAGCCGAACGCTAGTGTGAAACTAGCCTAAAAGAGGTTTTCTGAGTTCTGAGATTTTGCCCACCTCTGAAAATTGTGATAAGGTAACAAAAGCTATATTTGCAAGTTTAATCCCCCAGTGCTTTCCGTGCCATGCTCTGGGCTTTCCTGCCAGTGTTTTATTACATGGCTGCAGTGTTGATGTGCCATCATACCCCATGTGACAGCTGAAGCCAATCCCTGGCCTCTGCAGTTTCATGCCGTATACTGCTAAGGCCTCTGATTGGCTGTAGAGGTCACATGGGGTGTACAGGCACATCACCATTGCAGCCATTTACGGCACTTTTGCATCTTTATTTTAATCAGAATTCTTAGTGAACAAATTTTAATATAACTTGGAAAACCCCTTTAATATAAACGAGGATCAGGGCATTCTAAGATCCCATTATTTCTCAACAGTGACTCAATCCATTCATTTTTCATTCATTGTTCATTTAGATTTAATTAGTACGATATAACGTTGTATTTACATGTATGTTAGTTTGCTTGTTATACATTGTTCACGTTTTTCTTCTGGTGAATCACAATCGACATGAGATTTTCTGTATTCTAATCTTGTTTTGGAGAAGCCGCAATCAGCAAACAAGTGTGCGACGCGGCTGTCTGTCTTCAGAAATACACTAAAATGTTCCTGTGTTGAATCCCAGATGGTTTTGACCTCACAACTGAATCGAATCCGGGCTCCCCGAACTTGCGCACCACTCCAAACCTAGGGGACACTCCCGAAGGGGATGTTCTTGTGTACCTGACCCCTGAGACCATCTCTCCAGAAGCTGCCACAGAGGGTAGGCCAGAGATGTGGAGACAGGCACCTACAAGAGAGTAGATTGTGGAAAACCAATGCTCTGTTTATAGGAGCCCCTTCCTCTTTAGTGCTTTCATTCATTGTTTAACAATGCACTAGGTTCTCCAAACCTATGGTCCAAGCTGAAGGTCGGGTATTAACATTCTGTTAATTGGCTCTGCTCAGCATCTGATTAATGTATTTCCTTGCAGACATGCTTGGCATGGTTATGGAATACATTCAGCAATAATGGTTAACTGGAGAACTCTTATTTCACGCTGTGTTGACTTTGTGGCTGCCCAGTTTTGGTGCTTGGTTTGTTTCATGTTCATGAGTGTGTTTCAGGTTAGGGATAGAGCTAAAGGCAAAGATTATCTCAGAGCTAATACTGTATATTCATTTATTCCATACAGTACATGGCAGATTTAAACCCTGCTATGTTTTAATGCTGTATTGTAATAGATTTAGTAGATTTTAGCTCCAGTGAGTGGAATACGTTTTGTTTTATATGCATCTTATGCCTTAGTTCTCCATAGAGCAGGAGGGTAAAAATTACCAACATTTATTATAACCATGATATTTAAAAACTAGAGATAAAGACCATGCAGATGCTGTAGGATATTTGATGAACTTTACTAGAATTAGGTGAGTCTACTGTGCTACATTACAGAACATTTGGCGTAATGCAAGCAATTCCTACCACTCATTGCCATCACACATTTAGGTTACGTTCACACGCTGCAGTATTGACGTGCAGCACCTCCACAGCTTTTTAAACTCGCAAAGTGGGTAGGATTTTATGAAATCTCATCCACATGCTCAGAAAAAAATATGCAGCCTAAGGCCTCATGCACACGACCGTGCCGTTTTTTGCGGTCTGCAAACCGCGGATCCGCAAAAAACGGAAGGTGCCCGTGTTGCCTTCCGCAATTTGCGGAACGGAACGGGCGCCGGCAATATAAATGGCTATTCTTGTCCGCAAAGCGAGGACAAGAATAGGACATGGTATATTTTTTTTAGCGGGGCCACGGATGCGGACAGCACATGGAGTGCTGTCCGCATCTTTTGCGGTCCCATTGAAATGAATGGGTCCGCATCCGAGTCGCCAAAACGGCGGCTCTGATGCGAACCCAAACAACGGTCGTGTGCATGAGGCCTAAATGTATCAGTCAGTTAATTTATGCTGTGGGTTTCCACTGCAGATTTCACCCTTTGCAATGCACAGGGTGAAATTCTTGGCAAATCCGAGTGTAAACCTTGCACAATTTGTTGCAGATTTTGCCACCACAAATTGTATCCTGTGTAAACGCAGTCATAATACAATGATTTCAGAAAATACATTGATACCGTCTTGAAGAAGATTGGCTTTGTGTTTGTTCCAGTTACATAATTACTTTGCTTGCAGCAAGGAAAAACAAAATGAATGAGGTCATCCGAGTGGAAACCAGTGAGCCTTGCATCTACCTGTAGGCACTGTCCAATTTCATTTTGTCCTTAGTCTGCGCTGTTTAGCTAGAAGTAGGTAGACCGTAACTACCTTCTGGTTCGCAAGAATATTTTATAGTCTCTTAATAGATAAAATTGAAAGTGTAGCTATTTCTCTACTAGTCAAATGTAATAATTGTGCCGTAAAGCTGACAAATAAGACGGCCACACGAAAACTGGGTGCACATTGATCACTTCTGAAATGAGACTTCCCAAGTTCTGGTCAATTTAATGATTTCCGCAGAGGTGTAGCATGTAAATATACTTGACTGCATGTGCATGGCTCCAGACAGGTTACTCAGGATTGACACTTTGCAGCCTGAGAAAGCTAAGATCAGTCGGTGGTAATATTTTTTAGATTTACTCATGTTTTTATGTATACTTTTTACCCCAAACTTCAGTTTAGAATAGATGGAGTCAGTGTATGTATATTGTATACAGATCAGGGCATATTAAAGGGCATCTGTCAGCAGATTTGTACCCATGAAACTGGCTGACCTGTTACATGTGCGCTTGGCGGCTGAAGAAATCTGTGTTGGTCCCATGTTCATATGTGTCCACATTGCTGAGAAAAATTATTATGAATATATTCAGCCTGAGCCACTAGGAGTCCGGGGCGTTGCCATTACACCTGGAGGCTCTGCTGTCTCTGCAACTGGCGTGTCCTCTGCACTGTGATTGACGGGGTCAGACATGTGTGATGTTTTCACTGTCTAGCCCTGTCAGCCAGTTTTATAGGTAACAATCTGCTGACAAATCATTGTCCGTTCTTCATACAGTGGCAGCACTGCAAATTCTCATGATATGACATACAATTTAAAAACTTGATCAGAACATGAACCGTGGGAGGAGATTGCAGTCTTCATATTCTGTTTTTAAAGGGGTTTTCCGACACTTTTTTTTTAAGGTCGGTATCTGTTTGGTGGGGTTCCGACATCTAGGACCCCCACCTATCATCTGTTTGAGAAGGCAGTGGTGCTCACAGTAGCACTGCAGCCTTCTCCAGTTTAGTCTAGGCCAGTGACGTTTCGTTAATCAGTCACGTGTGATACCAAGCACAGCCGCTATACAATGTACGGCGCTGTGCTTGGTGAGCTGTGAGAAGGCCGCAGCCCTACTGCAAGCGCCGCTGGCTTCTCAAACAGGTAATCGGCGGGGATGTCGAACTCCCACCGATCAGATACTAATAGGCTATCCAGAGGATAGGTCATTAGTTGGCCAGAAAAAATCCTCTTAATGTTTACAGGCTAAATAGGTACTTGAATAATTGTTTCACTGTTCCTAAATAATCAGGACATAAATTCTCCAAATCATAGTACCATAAATACCCAACACTGCCTCTGTTCTAGCCATTGCATCCCCTTATATACCAAGCACATTAGTGCCAGCCATGCCGGTAACAATCTCATACCCACAAGATGCTGGCATGCATGTTACTATCAAATTAGGACTCCTCATTTACATACCTTAACTGAATACTTGGAAAGGTTTACAAATACACAGGGCTCCCCACATAGCTTGGCTGCTCATTTAGGGCAAAAATGGCCATGAATATTGCATATGAGAATAAAAATCTTTATAGGCTACATTCACATTGGTATACTTTTTTTCAACTCCTGTGCTCCATTATAGGAGCAGAACAATGAAAGTAACTGAAGCACTGGATCAGTCACATGACCTGGATAAATCGCATGACAGGCGCGGACGGTGCCCTGCATCACTTGCATGACCGTTGCGAATGGTGCCAATTACAATGAATCTGTTAGTTTTTTTTTGTTCCCCCCCCCCATGCAACCATGCAATTTTTACAGAAACAGTGACTGAGGCCTTTAATGGAGCATAGCCTCAGTGAGTCTAATTTTAAAGGACTACCAGATCACTTCTAGCAGTAGGAAATGACATTTTTAATAATATCAAATATTGTTTTACCTGCACTTAATAGCCTGTTCCCTACCAGCTTCACTTGTATGGTATTCTCGTGCGGTATATGCCCAAGTGACTGTACTATGCGATATAATGGACCATATATTATTGGAGGATTACCTGTCTATCTTTTACATTAATTAATGGAACTTACCAGTTGTTAGCAAGCGTCTCATTAAAACATGGTGGAGATTTCTTTTAAGCTTGGGAATCCACTTCCAGTGCTTAGTTTCTTCACCTTAAATATTTCATGTTGACTGGATGTGACTGATCCATCTCAGTGATTCTCAGACCATTACCGTGTTTCATGTCTATAATGAGTTGGATGACGGCCATGACGGCACTTCAGATAGAATTCTGCAGTACAGAAAAGGAGTAGTTCCTCACAAATGGCAGCATTGATCACATTACGTGTGTGCCTGGCCGTCTAAGTTAGAGAACCACTGCTGCATGTGTGATATATTGGTTCCTGTATCTGCATGGGTCTGCATGACATCAGCACTCCTCTTTCTGGCAATGCGCTCGTGTTTGTGTATGCCTAAAACCCTAATGACTCTGCTTACATTGAATGAGCTAAAGACACGATGGCCTTGATAGGGCAATATCAGGTAGGTGAGGATGATGTGTAATTGTGCAGTATTTACAGTGTGCTGTATGTAATTTGAAATGTGCTTTGTGACTTCATTTCATTCATTCCAAATTTTTCAAAGCATTCATTAAAATTATTCAATCAGTTGATAATTTTTTTACATTATTTTTCTTCTGTTTTAATCATATTGAAACTAGTGTTAACAGACACTTTTGATGCCTTTTGTTTGCAGAAAATAAAGTGCAAGGATTTTGTTAAAAAAAAAAAAAAAAAAAAAAATCAGGAGAGCTGACAGATCCGAAGTTTAGATTAATTATGGCTAGATATGGCCCTGTCTTAGTAGTACTGCCTTGAAAGGAACCGCCCCGGGTACCTCACAGCCATAGTCATCATGTCTCTATCTATGCCTTTGCCTATTTCATGTGATGTAAAAGTTTGCCAAAAAACATCTTTATTCATCCCAGGCAGTATATGCAAATTGGCTGCTTGAAGTCAAGAGGGCAGCAATCTTGACTCTCCAAGTCCAGCTGGCCGTGCCCCCATCCTGACCCTTTCCCTGATTGTCGGCTCTGTGCTTTTTTATTCAGGCACTATGCGCCTAAAATCCTGCTCATAAGCCATTCTGGTTCATTTTCAGCATCTGCGTAGAGAGCCAATCTTTAGTGCTTGGCTTTAGAGGCTCACTGAGCAGGCGCATATTTACTGGACAGACGCCAACTCCCGAGAGTGAGCCCGTTGAAGACAAGTAAACTGAAGATTGGC
Organism: Bufo gargarizans; assembly: GCF_014858855.1. NCBI lineage: Eukaryota > Metazoa > Chordata > Amphibia > Anura > Bufonidae > Bufo > Bufo gargarizans. The sequence goes on from NC_058087.1 coordinate 75,462,756, forward strand.
TCACCGGTGCATACATGGGATCTCAGGCGCATTGTGCCTAAAGCAAAGAAGCACTGAGCAGTCAATCAGGGGGAAAGAGGCAGGACGGGGGAGCAGCTAGCTTGACTTGGAACGTGAAGACCTCTGTGCCCTTGACTTCAACCACGCAATTTGCATACACCACCCAGGATGAATAAAGTTGTCTTTTGGCAAAGTTTTCCATCGAATGACACAAGCTAAAACCTGATTGGAGACATGATGACTTTAGCTGTCAGGTACTGCAAATGCTTGGGGAGGCGTTTATGGTGATGTCAGTTGCCCTTTAAAGCATTCTTTAAAGCTTCTATAGGCAGCAGAATGGTACATACAGCAGTGTGGATTTCAAAGGTTCTCTGCAGTTCAAAATAATGTGCACTTGAAACATTGATTTTATTTTGTAAAAAGATTCATTACTTCATGAAAAACTAAATCCCATGTGACTAAAAGAGGTGTTCCAGTTTTAATGATTACATTTATTTACGTGGAGAATAGGCTGTTGAACAAATTCCTATTATACATCTATTTAAAATGTTGCTCACAGACTTTTATTATATCCATGTAATGGCTTTTCCCTAAAGAAAAGAAATGTCACGTCCCAAAATCCTGTGAAACGCATCTATAGGAGAGCTGTATAGGACTAAACATGAGATCAGTCATGTGACCTGGCCTTTAGTTAACTGCTCAGGCATCTAACAGGTGAATAGTAGTGTATTAGGGAGCAGAACATATACAGTATTGCTACCTGCAGTAGCACCTCATTATCATGTCTGTTAGTGCCTGTATAGAAGCAGATCTGTGTGTTTGTTTTACACTAAACAGCAAGACAACATCACCTAGAGACAGGCAGCCATTTTACAACATAACCTATAACAAATGAACACATTATATAGTTACTGTAATAACCACAATAAGATTCCACCACCAGTTCCATTTTAATCATGTTTATTAAATAAACATATTGGGGGATATTCTAGTGGGAATATGCTGAAAAAAATACAAAAAACAGTTGCGCTTTTCTTGGCAAAACAGTTTCATTTTCTAACCCACGAAGTAGCTTGGTGCAAAGAGCACCTCACCGTGAATATCTACCTCCTGGGCAAGTGCAGGAGCAGAACCTGGCAGGATAAAAGTTTATATTTTCACTATTCCACAGAAGGTATGTTTTTACTGCTTTTCCCAGCCCTTAGCTAGCAATTTAATTGGTCAAAACAGCTGACAGCCTCCCTTTAGGGTTCGGTTATACCGAGTGTAGTACAGTGTAACGGTGCTAGCATAGAAATGAATGGGGTCGCAGAGCGACTCGCATGTTTGATTTGACTGCAACCCAATGTAGGATTTTTTGAGATTCTGGGGTCTCTGTCGCAGCACACATGCGATTCATGCTGTGTCTCTATTCATTTCTATGCCTACAATGCTATCCTTGGGAGCGACAGGTGTCGCACAACCAAGATCACTGTGTAGCCAAACCCTAAGAGAATATAGTTCACAGGAGAATCTTCCTTTTCGAACAATTAACAGATTGCGCTTGTTATTGAGAACTAATTATAAGTTGGGCAATAATTTTGTTTTTAGACATCATATGACTATGGTTTAATTAGTTGTTTTTTTTTGTGTGTTTTTCTTAACATACTGATTGCAATAATTTGAATGCAATTTCAAATAAACTGAAAAAAACTGGTCAGAACATATCCAGTGTGTAAATAAAATCATATAAAAATGTAGAAACGACAATACATATTTTTTTTTTTGTAATTTAAAAGCGCTATTCTCATGGCTTCTGTTTGTATTTTAGGACCAGATGGCACCGCGACTGGCGAAGACTCCATTAATTATAATGATGCAGATGAGGGGTTTTCATCAGGAGCCTCAGTTAGTAGCCAGCCTGTTGGCGCCAAACAGTCTTCATCTACATCCCAGAGAAGCGGTTCAAGGAAAGGAGGAAGTGTGCGATCCACTAAAGAAAAAGATACACCTAGTCATTTAAAAGCTAGTGAAAGTCGCAATTCCACACCAAGGAAGCAGCCATCTCCTGCAGCTGTAGATTCCTTACTTGAAGGTATAGAGCTGTCACCCATGAAGAAGCACCTGAGCCTTCCAGCAGGCCATGTGGTTCCAAAAGCAAATAGCTTAAGTCTCATCCGAACCGCCAGCACTTCATCAACTAAATCCTTTGACTATGTAAATGGCAGTCAAGCTGGTGGAAATGGAGGAATAGATGGAGTTTCTAACCTTTCTGCTTGCAACACCAACCGATTTTCCACTATAAGCTTACAAGAGGACCGATTAGGAGGAGGAGAAGGCAAAGACCTACTGTCTGCTGGTGCCCCCTTGACCAAACAGTCTCGATCCCCAAGTTTCAATATGCAGTTAATCTCCCAGGTGTAGGGTGTGCTCCCCTCTGTTCCTGTGCTAATTTGCACAGTTTAGAAAACAAAGAGTTATTACATTTCTAGTGATTCTCTCTTTTCAGTTTTTTTTCGTTTCACATAATTCTGTAAATTATGGCAAGAGCAATACAAATTTCTGTCCCCCCTTATTGCCAAAATCCCAAATCTGTTCTGTCCATGCATTCTCATTTCTTTGTGCAATTTCTAAGCCGTCAGTCCCATTTCATCACTGTTAGTCCTTTCTTTAAGAAGAATGAAGATCCTGGGAATGTACTTTCTAACGTAGGATGTGATGACTTTTCCTACAGAAATTTGGATATTTGAAAGGTCACTTCATTCAGGTGTTAGTGTGATTAATCTTACCTCCATTCTTTTGCACACCTCTGGACAATCTATGGATGTTTTCCCATCAATAACATAATCCAGACTGGATTATATTTTGATTTATCCACATTTTGGTTACAAATACGGTCTCTATTTCCATAACCCAACGTACGTATCTTCCCTTCTTCCCACGTATGTGGGCTTAACCTGGAGAGAAAATCCTTCAAGACAATTCTGGTGTGTAATTTTAGGATAATCATGTACCCTACTTGCTCATGTTTGCAGTTGGATGTCAAGTTCAATGTCGGGTAAATGAAGGACTCTGTAGGCTGTGTTTCTTCGGCCGGAGAGCCTTCTCAGCTGCTCCCCTTTGTTCCTTCGCCCCTGTTACTCTTAAGATCTGAGATCCTTGCACAGTAGTTTGTCAGTCCAGCTGGCTACTCGTAAGAACTCTTCAGGGAGTGGCAGCCTACTGGAATTGCTGTTGTACAAAGTGAAAGTGTGTTCTCTGTTTTCTTGGTGATCCTCTTGACCACACTGTATTTGTGATGATCATTCATTTCTAATGACTTCCCTAAACTTACCTAGCTGTGGAAGGGAGAGAGCAGTGGGCATGGCGGTCATTGCTGTTTTACTCCCAAAATGTTAAGCATACTTAAAGGCTATTTGCACGTTTGATGGCATTTCTTTATTATTACAATGCATCTATTATTGGCTAAAAAAAATATTTCTAATAGATTTTGTTGCTTTGTTTGCCATCTATAGATGTCTGTTTTCACACACACACACACACACACACACACACACACACACACACCACAAGATGGTCTGTCCCCTCTTCAGACAAATCCAGCCGAGAAGCTGCCTGACATCTTTGTAGCTCTTATCTCTTTGTTGGCAGAACCCATTAACAATCTGCTGTTCCCCGACAGAAGACAGATTCTCTGATGGATCTCTCTGAACAGGGGACAGACAGACCAGCCTACGGTGTTTGTGGGAAAACTAGCAGCTTAATGTATAGACAAACTGAGCAAAATTTTTAAAGAATATGTCTTAGAAAAATTATTTTTAGCCATTAAAGGGGCTTTTTCAGGTGTTCGATATTGATGGCCTATCCTCAGGATAGGTCACCTATCTGGGTAAAATTTGTTTTCATTATTGCATTGCACCTATTAAATGGGTTTTCAAAGCATTCAATATTGATGGCCTGACCTCCGGATAGGCCATCGGTATCTGATCAGTAAGAGTTAGACTCCTGGCACCTCTACAGATCAGCTGTTTCCTAGGCCAGTGACATGACGTTCATCAGTCACATGGCCTATTTTCATGTCAGTCCCATTCACGTGACTGAGCATGGGCTGCCATACTAATTATGGAGCTGTGAGGAGGCCAGAGCACTACAACATCTTTGGGGAGTGCCAGGTGTCTGACCCCCCTACTGATCCGATATTGATGGCCTCTCCTGAGAACAGGCCATCGGTATCGACCTCTTAGAAAACCCCTTTAATAGGTGCAATGCAATAGCAAAGAAAAATGCCCCCAAAGATGTACATAGTCTTTAAATGTTTTAGGGTCCCTTCCACTGATCTGGGTGTGAATGTATTGGGATGTTAACTGGCAAATCTCGGAAACTACACCATTACCCATGAGAATACGGTGTGGTTGAAAGTAATAGGTCTGTGTCTAGTAGCTCGGTTTCTAGGAACAGGCAGGTCTCCCCTGCGTGTGCTTCTTGGTTTTTAGATGTTTACAGGGTTTCTTTCAAAGGCCAGCCTATCGCCTCCTGTCATTTGTTTGGGCAACTAAGTTTTTTGCAACTGCAGACCTTACCAAGATGTACTGTGTTTTTTTTTGTGGGTCATCCAGGTATTTTGTCTTATTTGTTGCGAATGCAGACATTTCCATTTTGATGCTGTGTAGTTGCTATACAGTGATTTCATTTCATACACTGATTTCTTAGAACTTTTTGTTCCCTGCATGTTTGATAATACAGAATGGCAACTGTTCAACTTGCAGCTCTCCGTCAAATGAAGCTTGAAAGAACAAGTAGCTGCTAAATAACCCCCAGCTGAATTCATAAAGGGGGCACAATACTGTATCACCAAGTGGATGTCATGTCGGTTGCAAGTTGTGCAATGGGCCGCTGCTATGGAACTGGCAATAAGAAAAAATGAATATACTGTTCGTATGCAGTTTCTTTAGCTGTAGTGTAGACGGCTGGGACCACAGTTGGCTCAGCATCAAGGTTACTGTTGATTCAGCTAAGCTTGCTGTGCGGTAGCTTTTATCTGTCACCGATTTTGCATGTACAATCTCTTCATTTTGTAGAAAAATTTTATTTTTGTGTGTGCTGTTATGTAAGAGAGCCATAGAATTTCACATTGAGCGTCCAAATGCATCTTTCCAAGGATTGCTCTGACTTAGATCATGAAATCAGACAACAGTATGGACAGTGGTGTATAGCTGAGCAACCAAGTGTACACAGAAGAAGCAATTGCCTTCACTAACTCGTTTTGATAGTTTAAATTATTCTGTCCATTATTTAAAGAGAGTTTATGTAAAATAAGCAAGTATATATTTTTGTAAGTATAATTACAAATATCACCAACTGTATTTATCACACTTTAAGCTCCGCTGGAAGTCGATGGCAGAATGTGTGACAGTCTTTACAATAATGATAGTTTGACATTAACAGTGAAGTCCTAGCCGCTGGAAATCTGTGGGTGATGGAAGAGTGCTCCCCTGTCTTACTCTATCCCCTGCGGAGCCCTCATGGTCGCGTGCATTCATGCTGGTAATATTAATATGGGTTATTGTTCACTTTCTGTAAAACATTTCAGTGAAGGCACAAAGGCTAAAGAATTTAGTATGGTCCTTGATGATGTTAGAGCTTAATATCCACAATGTGAACAAGGCTGATATAGAAGTATGTTAAAGCACTACTCCTGGATTTACATAATGGTGGTCATCGGTAAGAGATCAGCTATACAAAGAGGCCGCTGCGCTTTCTTAGGTCTATGAAGTCACATGACCCAGGGGCATCTCAGACCTGTTCAGGTGAATGGGGCGGAGCGTGATACCAAACACAGCCGCTATACAATGTAAGATGCGAGGAGGCTGCAGGCTCCTCAAACAGCTGATCAGTAGAGATCCCAGGTGTTGGACCCCTGCTAATCTTATCTTGATGACGTATCCTGAGGATAGCTCATTAATATGTAAATCACGAGGGCTATTTTAATATGGCGAATGTATTTATGCATAAAAAGTCATAGAGATCCAGGATAGTCACCCGTTGGATGAAGCTCTTGTTGCTAGGAAATGGTGTTATCAGATTTTATGCTGTTCTGCTGTGCACTGTCCATTTTGCTGTATATATCTTTTGTGTCACACACAATCACTGTACAACATTGGGCCTCATTTATTAAAATTACCGTAAAAAGTTCCAGATAGGTATATGCAATGAAAGTTGAGCTCTGCTTGGTTGCTGTGAGCAATAAGGCATTGTTAATTATATGTTTAATTTTCAAAATAAAGCCCATTCTTTTTACAGACACACACATAAAGACACCTCTCAGCATAGCATAACAAGACCTGATAACTGAACGGTCAGTCTTTTTGTAGTGTCTGGGGCAGATTCCTACACCTGTCTTATTAGCCATTCTTTGGATAGGTCATCAGCATCTGATCAGTGGGGGTCCAATAACTGGGACCTCCAGGATCAGGCATTGGCTCTCGCAGTAGCGCTGCTGCCTTCTGTCAGCAAACCAAGCACAGCGCCGTATAGCAGCTGTGCTTGGTATCACGCTTAGCCCTATAGACTTCTATGGAGCTGAGCTTCACCTAGGCCATATGACTGATGAAGGTAATTTCACCGGACCCCCACTGATCAGATATTGATGACCTATCCAGAGGATAAGACATCAGTTTAAAACTCCCAGAAAACCCGTTAAAAAAATTTGGTGTAGCAAGATGCGCCAAATGTATTAAGGAGTACTCTCTTTTTTAATAAATTTGGCACATCTAACGCTCCCTGTGCTAGAAACTGAAATCCACAGCAGCTATGATCTGGTGTAGACTTCAGCTATAATTCCCCCTACTTTTATCATCCATTTTGGAACATGGAGAGGAGCACAAAAAAGGATGCTAATATGTCATGCGTTCTAATTTACAACTTTTATACTCCACAAAAAATGGCTTAAAAGCTTTAATTAATCTGCCCTCCTGAAGTTTTAAGCTGCTCCTCCTACTACAAATGCACAGTTGTCCTATAATAAAGCATGTATAACTCCTGGAGATACCTTTCTAGCATTGCATACTGAAGCGTAAGAATCACTGCGTCTGAGTTCTACCCCTAAGACGACCGTATGAATGGTTCTGCATCTGTTCCGCAATTTTACAGAACAGGTGCAGACTCATTCATTTCAATGGGTCCGCAAAAGATGTGGACAGCACACCGTGTGCTGTCCACATCCGTAAGTCCGTGCTGCGGCCCCTCAAAAAAGTTAGAGCGTGTCCCATTCTTGTCCGCAATCGTGGACAAAAATAGGCATTTCTATCATAGGGCCGGCCATGTACCGGCATCCGCAAAACACTACGACCGTCTGAGTGAGCCCTAATAGAGCCTGTTTTCCAGTGCAGTAAGTTACAGAATGAGGCAATTCTCTTATTGGAAAATAGGATGTGAGTATTTACCACCTAAATATTTTCTATTTTACCCTTCTGTAGAGGAAGGCTAGAAAGCAGCGGGATATTCTTGTGTGATGCACTGCTGTTACCAGATTTTGCACATTTAAAGGGGTTGTTCACATTTGAACATGTGATAGTTTATGTATAGATATAGTATACATAAAAAGTTGAGTAAACATGTAAATAAATGGCACTACTTATATTATACCGATCCTGCTTTGCTGCATTTGTAATAACCCAAAGACACATTCACATCATTCTGCCGATTCACTATTGAAAATGGTCGTAAAGTTGTTCACACAACGGCTTAGCTGAGCTCCCGTAATACGCTGGGAATACACTGTCATATAATTTCAAATTATTAGATGTTGTAGGTGTAAAGCAAGCAATGATTATTTCAGCTCTGAAGCCTGAAAAACTGTGAAGGCAGCTCTGGGTTATAAGAAAAATGCTGTATCTCAGGACTGGTACAGGTGATTACATACAATGTATTTACAAGATTGCTCAATGCTCATTGTGTATGTAAAATAGTCTTCAGTTTATTGAGTGTTGAGAATTGTGAATGTTTTTTGATTTGTTTTGCTTTTTCATCTGTTCGTTGCATTTTGGAGATAATCAGTTTTCAGTAATTCTAGGAAAAACAAATTTGCTTTCATTATGTTTTTCTGGGCAAAAATACGGACTTGTACTTCTGTTTTGTCATGTGCTTGTATTTCCGTTCATGACCAGGAACCTGTCTTCTTGAACATGGATGTCTGAGCTGCAGGAGCCTGTTATTGAGCAGATTATATATCGTTTTATGGGGAAAGATTCATTATAAAGGACTGGGCCACCAAGCAGGAATATATATGAATACAATACAAGTTGTACCTAAACGTTTGCACACAAAACTATATATCATCTAATCGGCCCCTCCTGCTCCTTAACATTCACTTCAATGGGGCTGTGCTTCGTAAGCTGCGAGAAGACCGTGGCGCTCACTGGAGCGCTGGTGCCTTCTCAAACAGCTGATTGGTGGACTCCCACTCATCAGATACTAATGACCTATCCTGAAGATAGTTCATCAGTTCATGTCGTAGTTTTATTCCGCCCACCTCTTAGCATATTTGCCGTGCTGCCGCTGGAACTCCGGCCTGCCTCTATTATAGTCAATGGGGCCGGAGTGGTAGTGCAGGGGCAACGTGTGCACTAGTGGCAGCACGGAGCCGACAGGCAGTTCCTTGCCGCTAGTGTGAAACTAGCCTTAGGCCTCTTTCCCATGGGAGTGTGCGCCCCGTTGCCGTATTGCGGACTGCATTTCCGTGGGCATTCCGCATCGGACCTATTCACTTCAATGGGTCCGCAAATCCAAAGATGCGGAATGGTGTGGAACGGAAACACTTCCTATCTTTTTTGCGGAATGGCCGGATCGCGGACCCATTCAAGTGAATGGGTTCATGATCCGCTGCGGCTGCCCCACGGACTGTGTTCGTGCATTGCGGCCTGCAGCACAACCACTTGACGCACACGCCCGTGGGAAAGAGGCTGCTGCGTTCTGGTTTTCCTGAGAAAATGAAGTGGCATGCTAAGTTGAATGCCATATACACATAGCTATTCTGTCCTAGGAGGAATGCTTTTAAAGGTTGCCATACGCATTCAGAAGCTGTCTGACAATTCTTTGTTACCCGTGGTTTAGATATGGTTTGTTGGTACACAGTGTCTTTCTATCCAGATAATGGTGTAGCCCCAGTTTGCTGTAATGTCGGTTCGTGGTTGTCCAGGATGCAGTTGTCATGCAACACTGACAATACTGCGTGATACATGTTTCTATGCCCATACACACTTTGCTGTATATTGTGTTTTTATTTTTCTTGGCTTGGATACTCAACTTAGATTTTTTATTTTTTTTTATCAGCTGGTAGATTCAGTTCTTTCTCTTTTTTTTTCTTCTTGTTTTAGACATTTTGTTATCATCCATGAATGGTATACTTGTACTATACTATTAGCAGCTCAGGATCTTTTCATATATTCAGCTATGCTGCATTACATGCAACAAGACATAAAGCTATTTATTTAGTATATCCAAGCATGAAAGCCGTTGCTACAAACTGGTCACTTGTGTTATTAACTGGTTTGTAAAATACCTAGCTGGCACATACCCCCTAGCTGCAGTAAAGTGTTACAGTAAGTGCGGTACCCTCATAAACTATAACTCTAAATCACTGCAAGTCTCCAGGGCTGACCCTTTTATTCATGCCTCAGTAGTCAGGTTTTTTTTCTACAAATGATAAAAGGTACTTGTTGAAATAATTACCCCTTTTTAAAATTAAAAATAAATTCAAAATTCCTTTGCTGTTTTTTTTTTCTTTCCTCTTAGCCTCCCCATTAGGCATGATCAGTGCCGTCCATTGTGGCATGCGATGGCAATAGATTGTTAGGTGAGCCGTCCCTAGTGCTTATCATCAATGGCTGCTTACTGGGGATCACCTGACAATTGGCTGCCATTGGCTCCTAGAGCTGTCAAATAGGGGCGGCTAGGAGGGGGGAAAAAAGTCGAGCACGAGTCGTGGTCATGGGCATAATGGTTACAAAGATATGCAGCCGGTTTTACTACTCTGAGGATGTGATAATTTAAATACACCTCTAGAAAAGTGAATCCTGGCTGAAGATTGTATTGTTGAAGTTATTGGAGGGAAATTTCTTTTATATGAGGTTAAGCTTGCTTGAAGTAAATGGGCATTACAGAAAACCCCAAGTTCTAAGTGTTTTTCTTTTTTTTTTAAATGTCCCTTCAAAATAAGGTAGAAGAATAGACACCCTATTAGTAGGGATGAGCGAACTTGTGTTTTCAAGTTCGGCGTACAAGGTTCGGGTTATCTAAGAATTCCGTTATGGATTCCTCTACCACGGACCATAAGTTATGGTAGCGGAATCCTTAACAGAATTCCTAGATAACCCTAACCTTCTTTTGCGTTATTTAAACATAGGAGTAGATTCCAATCTGAAGCAATAGGGATGAGAAAACAGAATGAGCATGTGAGAACAAGCTCTTACCTTATGACCACACTGTAGACTTTAGGGTTGGGTTTGCTTGGAGAAGTTTAGGTGAAATGGTTGATACTTTTTTCCCTTATAATTTATCCCCCTTTCGGATCCATTTATGGCTTTGGATTCAAAATACATGGAGCAACTACTCCAAAATTGCCTTATACGAACAAGGTTGTAGCCTAAATTTTGTATTCTGTATAATTTAACACATGGTTACAGTAGTCTGGTGTTTGATTATGTTGCTGGATTCTTCAAGGGGTTGCATGAGATTACAGAAAGGAGGTTCTGAACTTTTTACAAAAACAGCACCACTTTTGTCTACTGTGCTGGAACTGCATCTGCTTAATTCTCTGCAATTGGGCTAAACTGCAATATACCAGACACAACCCATGGACTGGAGTGAAGCAGTTTCTTTATTTTTTTGTAATTCTATATAATCCCTTTAAAAGCATTTCCATTAGATACATGTTAAATTGGCATTTATACAGTATTTATATCCCATATAGCTTTTCACACTGAATATCCACCTGACCAAACTAATGAAGAAAAGCCTTTCTCCTCTACCAAAGAGTTTCTGCAATATCGTATCCATGCCGTTGCTCCTTGTAAATTGACATATCTTTCAGCAGTAGGGCTGTGTTCTGTGTTTTTTGCTGGCGGACTGATGCCCCTTCTTAGCATGCAGTATGAATCAAAGTGTATAAGGATGAGGTGCTGCTTTCTCTACCTGCAATGTACTGCAGGCCTATGTTTGTTCGATGGCATGTAAGCTATGTCGTGGCCCTCTGGTGTGGATTTGGTGGCATTTATTCCTACTTCCCCGGGACCATCATATTTTTCTATTTTCTGTTTTGTGCAGAACTAATGCAAAACTGTGGAAGATCACATTATTGCTGCATGTCCGGCATATTTATAATCTATCTGTCTTACTGGAAGCTGGTAAATGCTGTTCACTGTCGTTGAAAATGTGAAACTTAGTTGCTGTTAACAAATGTAAATATCCAGAGTAAAATAAATATTTTAATTCATTGTAAATAGAGATGTATAAATTTCTGAATCCCTCAGAATATCTATTACTATGTTAAATAAATATTGTTCTGTTTCTGGCTCCAACAGTCTGTTCTGTGAGTGGAAAGTTTCCAAGGGTACAGACTGGAAATGACTAGGTCACATTTCTGGGTTAATGGGTGGGCTGTAGTAGTCACACAAATAGAGGTCACAAAACTGCACGTAGGCTACATTCACAGCGAAAAATAGGGCCATGAAAAACGGACACACTGGGGGAGATTTATCAAAATAGTGTAAAGGAAAACTGGCTTAGTTGCCCGTAGCAACCAATTAGATTTCACCTTTCATTTTCCAAAGGAGCTCTGCAAAAATGAAAGGTGGAATCTGGTGGCTATGGGCAACTGGGCCAGTTTCCTTTTGCACCAGTTTTGATAAATCTGCCCGCTGTCTGTTTTCATGGCCATTTTTGCATCCATTTTCTGGACATTTTCGACGTCCACTTTTCATCCATTTTTAATGGCCAATAAAAATGGATGATTTTCATTGTATTTTTATTTATTTTTTTAAAACCCAACCCCTGCAGTATACATAACTTCCTCATTCCGGCCTCCAGCAATAATAATGTTCTCCAGAGTGGCCCCCAACAGTATGGATGGCCCCAAGCAGTAATAATGTCCTCCAGAGTGGCAAAAAATAAATTGCCTCATCCACTTGCACGCACAAGGATAGTCGTTCTTTACTTGGTGTGGAAGGACCTGTACTCCCAACCTTTATTATGGGAGAGCATGGTGATGTCATTATGCTGGGAATGCAGGTCCTTCTCCATCAAGAGAGCAGCGACTGTCTCTGCGTGCAAGCCCTAAAAGGCCATTTTCACTAATGTACCTGTTTTTAAAGGCTGTTATATAAGTGCACTTCTGTCTAAGCAGCCGTTAATGGGGTCCGTCTGGCAGTGAAAAATGGGCAAAAATAGGACATGTCTTATATTTTTTACAGCTGGTATTCAGTGGCTCCCACTCATTCATATTCTGGTCCCTGGCTTGTTTTCTTCCAGCTGGGTATGGACATGGTTGCGTGCGCTGCTGCTGCAGCCAATGACTGGCTTCAGCAGTTAGCTATCTCCAAGCAGTACATCAGTATAACAGGTGACTATGTCCATAACCGGCTTGTAGAAAACAAGCCAGGGACCAGAAAAATGGGCAAGCGGGTGCCAGCAGGCAGAGGAGCAGGTACGTGTGAATCTTTCAATAGATGAGGCAGGCTACTGGGCATAAGTAAAAAGTTCATTATTACTGGAAAACCTGATTAATGCTCATGTCTGGGGAACATTCATTGGCTATATACTGTGTTACAGTTGATTCAAGGATGTGAGAATAGATAGGTTTACACATGGTTAAGTGACTTAATATACACTGCTCACAATAAATTAGGGATATTTGGCTTGTGGGTAAAATTTTAGGATGATTCTAAAATGCACTCAAACCTTTACAGGTGAACTTAACGTGACCTTCTCTAAACTTTTGAACGCTCATGTCCCACTGTTCTCAATGTTTCAGTACTTTTTGCACAACTTGCTCTCTAACAAGGAGCTTAACTGCAAAATTCACAACAGGTGTTTAATCCATGAATCACCAGATAAATTTCCGGGTTCAATTTGAATTGGTATTTAACCCCCTTAAGGACCAGTGATGTACATGTGCAGGCCCGCCCGATCAGCAGCAGGGGTCCGGCAGTTACTGATAGCCGGACCCCTGCTGCATGCGCCGGCATCGGTAAAATCACTGATGCCGGCGCATGAACCCCTGCACGGCCGCTGACCGCGGCACATGCGGGCTTCAGACATATGCGGGGTGGCCATCAGGTCCCCGCGCTGCTGTGACGGGGACCCGATGGCAGGGAAGGCAGCCTGATGCCTTCCTTAGGCATTGTGGCTGCCTTCCCGGAGAGGCTGTGAGATACAGCCCCCTGGATCTCAGAGGCAGGAAGGCTGTAAGTGTATTATGGTGTGTAATACGCTTACAACCAAGTAAGAAGTATTGTCATGCATTGTAAAGGGGATCAGACCCCCAAAAATTGGAAGTCCCAGAGTGGGACAAAAAATAAAGTGAAAAAAAAAAAATGAAACGTCCTTTTGCAAAAATAAAGGGGGGAAAAAAAGAAAAGTAGACATATTGGGTATCACCACGCCCGTATCGACCAGCTCTATAAAAATATCACATGACCTAACCCCTCAGGTGAACACCACAATAACTGTGCTAAATAAATCATTTTTTTGTCACCTTACATCACTAAAAGTGCAACACCAAGCGATCAAAAAAGTGTATACCCCCAAAATAGTACCAATCTAACCATCATCTCATCCCACAAAAAATTTGCTTTATTATATAAAACTGAAACAAACAACCCAAAAAAGTTGTCATTTGGTATTGTCACGTCCATAAAAACCTGCTCTATAAAAATACCACTTGGTCTAACCTGTCACATGAACGTTGTAGATAACATAAAATAAAAACTGTGCCAAAACAGCTATTTTTTGTTACCTTGCCTCACAAAAAGTGTAATATAGAGCAACCAAAAATCATATGCACCCTAAAAACAAAAAAACTGCCACCTTATCTCGTAGTTTCCAAAATGGGGTAACTTTTTAGGGGAGTTTCTACTCTAGGGGTGCATCAGGGGGGCTTCAAATGGACATGGTGTCAAAAAAAAAACAGTCCAGCAAAATCTACCTTCCAAAAACCGTATGGCGTTCCTTTCCTTAATTCTTGTGGAATACCTAAAGGGCAAAGTTTTGTAAAATCTGTTTTGTATACCTTGAGGGGTGTAGGTTCTAAAATGGGGTCACTTTTTTGGGAGTTTCTACTCTAGGGTGCATCAGGGGGGTCTTCAAATGTGACATGGCAGCTTAAAATTATCCAAGTGAAATCTGCTTTCCAAAAACCATATGGAGTTCCTTTCCTTCTGCTCAATGCAGTGTGCCTGTAGAGCAGTTTATTACCACATATGGGGTGTTTCTGTAAACTACAGAATCAGGGCCATAAATATTGAGTTTTGTTTGGCTGTTAACACTTGCTTTGTAACTGGAAATAATGGATTAAAATGGAAAATCTGCCCAAAAAGTGAAATTCTGAATTTTCATCTCTATTTTCCATTAAATCTTGTGGAACCCCTAAAGGGTTAACAAAGTTTGTAAAATCAGTTTTGTATACCTTGAGGGGTGTAGTTTTTAAAATGAGGTCATTTTTGGGTGGTTTCTATTATGTATGCCTCACAAAGTGACTTCAGACCTGCCCTGGTCCTTTAAAAAGTGGGTTTTGGAAATTTTCTGAAAAAATTCAAGATTTGCTTCTAAACTTCTAAGCCTTCTAACATCCCCAAAAAATAAAATGGTATTCACAAAATGATCCAAACATGAAGTAGACATATGGGGAATGTAAAGTAATAACTATTATGGAGGTATTACTATCTATTCTAAAAGTAGAGAAATAGAAACTTGCAAATTTTTCACAATTTTTGGTAAATTTTTTATTTTATAAATAAAATGTAAAATTTTTGACTCCATTTTACCACTGTCATGAAGTACAATATGTGACAAGAAAGCAATCTCAGAAGAGTCTGGATAAGTAAAAGCGTTTTAAAGTTATCACCACATAAAGTGACATGTCAGATTTGCAAAAAATGGCCTAGTCCTTAAGGTGAAATATGGCAGGGTCTTTAAGGGGTTAAACAGTCCTCATCATGGTGTTTACAGATTGACATTATGAGACAAAGATGACACCTAACAATTGATCAACAGTAGGGTTGTCTCGATACCATAAAAAGGGTACCATCATTTTTTGGGGGGGTTGAGGCGACAAATTTTTTTTTTCAAATCAAACGTTTTTGTTATGTTTTTTTTCTGATTACCGTATAGGAGATATTTTTTTAATAGTTTTCGGACGCGGCGATACCGAATACAGTCAGGTTGCTAAATATTGCGACATCGACACAATTCTAACATTTTTGGCTCTATACACCACCACAATGGATTTGAAATGAAACAAACAAGATGTGCTTTAACTGCAGACTGTCATCTTTAATTTGAGGGTATTTACATCCAAATCAGGTGAACGGTGTAGGAATTACAACAGTTTGCAAATGTGCTTCCAACTTGCTATGGAACCAAAAGTAATGGGGCAATTGGCTTCTGTTGCTGTCAACTGTCAAGATGAGATCCAAAGAGCTGTCACTATCGGTGAAGAAAGCCATCATTAGGCTGAATAAACAAAACAAACCCATCAGAGAGATAGCAAAAACATTAGGCGTGGACAAAACAACTGTTTGGAACATTCTTAAAAAGAAGGAACGCATCGGTGAGCTCAGCAACACCAAAATACCCGAAAGACCATGGAAAACAACTATGTGGATGACCGAAGAATTCTTTCCCTGGTGAAGAAAACACCCTTCACAACAGTTGGCCAGATCAAGAACACTCTCCAGGAGGTAGGTGTATGTGTGTCAAAGTCAACAATCAAGAGAAGACTTCACCAGAGTGAATACAGAGGGTTCACCACAAGATGTAAACCATTGGTGAGCCTCAAAAACAGGAAAGCCAGATTAGAGTTTGCCAAACGACATCTAAAAGAGCCTTCACAGTTCTGGAACAACATCCTATGGACAGATGAGACCAAGATCAACGTTAACGCTAGTGTGAATTTCGCATAAGCACACGTTTTCTGTTTCATCCTATCATTTCTATAAAAGTCTGTGGAGCCTCATCACAGCAATCCAAAATGCAAAGCTCCCTGGGAAACGGAGAAAGCCAGATATCCTTCAAAGGAAGGAAAACTGAGCAAAGGGTTACAGAGATTACCAAATCCACCATATTAAGTGGCCCCTATGTCAAGATCCCTCTCTTTTACAAGCTTTAAGGATGTGACAGGGAAGACCTGGTTAGCCAGAATCCTACTCCACACTGATGAGGGGCAACACTCCGAAACAGCTGTCTGTGGATGGATAGCCGACTTAGGTCTTCCCCGTCACATCCTTAAAGCTTGTAAAAGAGCGGGATCTTGACATAGGGGCCACTTAATAGGGTGGATTTGGTGATCTCTGTAATGGAAACACCCCTTTGCTCGGTTTTCCTTCCTTTGAAGGATACCTGGCTTTCTCTGTGTTGAAGACCCATAACTGGGGCTCCACAGTTATTTTGCATATTACTGTTTCCCAGGGAGCTTTCCATTTTGGATTGCTGTGATGAGGCTCCACAGACTTTTTTATAGAAAGGATAGGATGAAACAGAAAGAAAGTGTGCTTATGCGAGTTTCACACTAGCGTTAAAACCAGGACGTTCATGGTATTTGTCATAGCCAAAAATAGCTGAAGCACCGCCGGGCCCCATTGACTATAATGGGACCTGGCGGGGACACAGCCTGCTTCCAGTGTGAGTGCCAGGGTCAGCCAGACAAAAAAGTGCTTGCACCAGATTTTGTTAGGCTGATGCCACATACTTTGAACTCCAGCAGATGGTTCCTCCTAGATGGTTTTAATGCTACTGTAAAACTAGCCTTACAGCTGTATATCAGCTTGTGATAATAGGCTATAACACATCACTGTACAAAGCTATGCATACACAAACGTGCATGAAATTCAGGTTACATGCAGTACAGCATATCAATGTGCATGAATCTATCCTGCAATGCTAATTGAAGCTTAAACATACCAGTGATGCCACATTAGGTCTGGGGGTGGATGATGATTAGAGATGCTGCATGTCCATCAGTTGATCTTGGAAAAGATGGCTGCTGTGAGCTAACGTAATTATGTCACCAGTGTTATAGGTGAAAAAGATACAATGGCTGGCATAGAACATATAAAGAATTAAATGCTGGCTAACTAGAAACTGTTTTCACAAACAGACACTGGATCAGGGCTGGCCCACCTGCGGCTCTCTAGCTGTTGTAAAACTACAATTCCCACCGTGCCCTGCTGTAGGCTGTCTGGGCATGCTGGGAGTTGTAGTTTTGCAACAGCTGGAGAGCCTCAGGTTGGCCAGCCCTGCACTAGATGGATCCATGACAGCATGAATACAAGGTACATTAAAGGGGTTGTCTCACTTCAGCAAATGGCATTAATCATGTAGAGAGAGAGTGAGAGATCTCCACAGACAGAAGTGAGCCCTGCCTCTGTACATACATTACAGCACAGTCCTGACAGCTCCTGTGATTTCTGTATGAGAAGGGAAAGCTCAGATGCTGCATTACCCCTACAGCACAGTCCTGACAGCTCCTGTGATTTCTGTATGAGAAGAGAAAGCTCAGATGCTGCATTACCCCTACAGCACAGCCCAGACAGCTCCTTTGTTTCCAGTGTGATAATGGGAAGCTCAGCCGCTACATTTACTCTACAGCAAAGCCCAGGCAGCCCCTGTGTTTTCAGTGTAAGAATAGAAAGCTCAGCTGCTGCATTAACCCTACCGCCCACCCCAGGCAGCCCCTGTGTTTGCAGTGTGAGAAGAAGAGTCTGCTGCATTACCCTTATAGCACAGTCCAGACAGACCCTGTTTCCAGTGTGAGAAGAGAAAGCTCAGCTGCTGCATTACCCCCTACAGCACAGCCCAGGCAGCTCCTGTGTTTCCAGTGTGAGACGGGAAAGCTCAGCTGCTGCATTAAACCTATAGCACAGCCCAGACAGCCCCTGTGTTTCCAGTGTGAGATGGGAAAGCTCAGCTGCTGCATTAAACCCTCAGTACAGCCCAGACAGCTTCTGTATTTCCAATGTGTGAATAGAAGCTCAGATGCTGCATTACCCCATACAGCACACCCCAGACAGCTTCTGTATTTCCAGTGTAAGAATAGAAAGCTCAGCTGCTGCATTACCCCCTACAGCACAGCCCAGACATCTCCTGTGCTTCCAGTGTGAGAAGAGAAAGCTCAGCTGCTGCATTAACCTACAGTATAGTCCTGACAGCTCCTGTGCTTCCAGTGTGAGAATAGAAAGCTCAGCTGCTGCATTACCCCCTACAGCACAGCACAGACAGCTCCTGTGTTTCCAATGTGAGAAGAGAAAGCTCAGATGCTGCATTAACCCTACAGCACAGCACAGATCCAGTGTGAGAAGAGAAAGCTCAGCTGCTACATTAACCTACAGTATAGTCCTGACAGCTCCTGTGTTTCCAGTGTGAGAAGAGAAAGCTCAGCTGCTGCATTAACCTACAGTATAGTCCTGACAGCTCCTGTGCTTCCAGTGTGAGAATAGAAAGCTCAGATGCTGCATTAACCCTACAGCACAGCACAGATCCAGTGTGAGACGGGAAAGCTCAGCTGCTGCATTACCCCTACAGCACAGTCCAGACAACTTCTGTGTTTTCAGGGTGAGAAGAGAAAGCTGGGAAGGGATCTCTACAGATACAGACCAAGTGGAGCTGTAGTCCAATGGCCCAAGCCTACCAAGTTGGGGGAGCTCAAGTTTTTTCTAGGATTCTATGGGTACTACCGAAGATTTGTGCAACAGTATTTGAAGATTGTGCAGCTTATGACTTCTCTCACCCAGGGGTATCCTCCCCCAAGAGGGACCACTCGTTCCAAGGAGACCGCTAGGCAAGCCTACTTCAAGGTTAACAAGCTGTTTGGAGAAAGGTGGGTGCCTGCTCCCGATGAGCCATTTCACAATCTGAAGTCCTTCATAACACAGGCCCCGGTGTTGGCTTATGCAGACCCCAAAAAGCCATATGTGCTGCATTTTGATGCTTGGAGCCGTCTTGTTTCAGGAACACGATGGTTCTCTGCAACCAGTCTACTATATCAGTAGAGGGCTGACTCCTAGTAAGTACAACTACCCAACACACAAGCTGGAGTTCCTAGAGTTGAAGTGGGCAGTAGTGTACCGTTTATAGGTTGTATTTTGAAGTCCATACCGACAACAATCCCCTGACCGACATGAGAACCACAGCCTAGCCGGGGAAGCTCAGCCTCTGCATTACCCCTACAGCCAAGCTTGCATCCCAAAAGGATCTTGGCCCTGACTCCGCTGCCATCCAAGCCTCTGAATGCTGCAGCCCCAGCTTGGAACCAGGACAATTGTACAGTTGTGTTCAAAATAATAGCAGTATGTTTAAAAAAAAGCGAGTAAAGCTCAAAATCCTTCTAATAGCTTTTATTTCCATACACACACATGCATTGGGAACACTACACATTATATTCCAAATCAAAACATGAAGAAAAAGATATCAAATTTGTGTTGTTCCTCTAAAAAAAATTGAAGAAAAGTGAATATTAGACTGTTCAAAAAAATAGCAGTGTTTGTATTCTTCTATACAAACTTAAACATTCACTATATAAACTGAAAACTGTTTGAAGATTTTGCTTTCCTTTGAATCACTTAACTTATATTTAGTTATATAACCACTGTTTCTGTGAACTGCTGTACATCTGTGTTGCATGGAGTCAACAAACTTCTGGCACCAAGTATTCCAGCCCAGGATGAATGGACTACATTCCACGGTCAGTGGCGTCTCTAGCTTTCAAATTTTGGGGGGGCACACTGGGGGCCAGGACAAAAGTAGGGGGGGCAGCGATAACAACGATACTTTTACACAAGTACGCTTAGAAATGCTGCGATACTTTACCCAAAACCTAAAACCGCAACAGGGAAGAAAAGTCCTGCTGTCTGTGGTTTAAAAAATAAAAATAAAAAATCACTCAGATTTCAACATGTCCTAGCTGCCTGTGGATGACACTTTTATAGGGAGGGGGATCTGTGGATGACACTGCTATGGGGGGGGGCTCTGTGGGTGACACTGCCATGGGGGGGATCTGTGGGTGACACATACCGTTTATAGCATCTTATGCTATATGTGTCATCCACAGATCCACCCCATATCAGTGTCATACTGGGATCCCCCTCCCTATAAGGCCCCATCCACACGTCCGCAATTTGCGTAACGGAATTGCGGACCCATTCATTTCTATAGGGCAGCACGATGTGCTGCCCGGATACGGAGATGCGGACCCGCACTTTCGGCTCCAGCAGCACCACAGCCTTCTCACTGTTTACCGCCGGCCCAGTGACGTCACGACTAGTATCAACTGGCCTGAGCGCGGCTAAGCTCTGTTCACTTGAATGGAGCTTAGCCGCGCCCACGCTAGTTGATACTAATCGTAACTCGTGATGTCACTGGGCCGGCGGTAAACAGTGAGATGGCCGCAGCGCTACTGGAGCGCCGCTGCCTTCTCAAACAGCTGATCGGCGGGGGTCCCGGGTGTCTGACCCCCACCGATCAGAAGCTGGTGATCTATCCAGAGGACAGATCATCAGTTAAATGAAAGTGCAGAACCCCTTTAACTTTAAAATCAGGAAGATTCAGGGGCAGCCAGCTCTCCTCTCAGACTCAGATTTAGATCTCATCTCTCTAGTTAGAAAGAGACTTAGTCAGACTCAGACAGTCACTAGTCACTACTTGTAAATTGTACCTTATTATTAAGTTATTAACCTGCTACACCATCAGTGTCACCACTAGGTCAGGCTCAGTCTCTGTCCAGTCTGTTCGGTATCGGTAGGGTAGGGCCACGCCACACTGTCTCACACTCTCACAGTCTCTCTAGTCTCTGGCCTGGGCCTGGCTGGCTTAAGCAAGTTAACTACTTACTTCAACTACAGGCAGTGGGCTGGCTGCGCTGAGCGCTCACGGTGACGTCACGCGCCTGGCCCAGGCTGCGCCGCCTAGGAAGAGGAGGAGCAGGAGCGCCGTCCGCACTGCCAGTAGTTAAATCATGTTAGCTAGTCTTTATGCACAGCAGCGCGAGCGGCCGCACAGCACTGCCACTGACTGAGTCTGACTCAGGTGGGGAGACCGCACAGAGGCTCAGATGTGATAGTGTGAAGATGTCCAACTCTGGTAGGAATGGATAGTCCGGCCCTGGCGGCTGCCTACGCAGTGCGCAGCACAGACCAACTAGTGTCACACACCACACACTGCACACCAAAATGAATGGGGGACATTTTAGTTGGGGGGGCACATGGGGGGGCCGTGGCCCCCCTCTGGCCCCCCCCTGGCGACGCCACTGTCCACGGTTCCTCTCGATTTCTTGGTTTTGCCTCAGAAACTGCATTTTTTATGTCACCCCACAAGTTTTCTATTCGATTAAGACGCGGGGATTGGGCTGGCCACTCCATAACGTCAATCTTGTTGGTCTGGAACCAAGATGTTGCACGTTTACTGGTGTGTTTGGGGTCGTTGTCTTGTTGGAACACCAACTTCAAGGGCATTTCCTCTTCAGCATAAGGCAGCATGACTTCTTCAAGTATTCTGATTAATTCAAACTGATCCATGATCCCTAGTATGCGATAAATAGGCCCAACACCGTAGTGTGAGAAAAATCCACATATCATGATGCTTGCGCCACCATGCTTTCACTGTCTTCACAATGTACTGTGGCTTGAATTCAATGTTCGGAGATCGTCTGACAGTCTTCGGCCACTAGACCCAAAAAGAACAACCTTACTTTCATCAGTGCACAAAATGTCTCTTTAGGCCAGTCACTGTGCTCGTTGGTAAATTGTAACCTCTTCAGCACATGTCTTTTTTTCAACAGTGGGACTTTTCAGGGGCTTCTTGCAGATAGCTTGGCTTCACATAGGTGTCTTCTAATTGTAACAGTACTCACAGGTAACTTTAGACCTTCTTTGATCTTCCAGGAGCTGATTGTTGGCTGAGTCCTTGCCATTTTGGCTATTCTTCCAGCCATTTGAATGGTAGTTTTTTGCCTTCTTCCACATCTTTCAGGTTTTGGTTGCCATTTTTAAAGCATTTGCGATCGTTTTAGATGAGCAGCCTATCATTTTCTGAACTTATTTATATGTTTTCCCCTCTCCAATCAACGTTTTAATAAAGGTATGCTGTTCTTCTGAACAATGTCTGGAATTGCCAATTTTCCTCAGAATTTCAGAGAGAAATGCACTGTAACCAGCATGTACAACATTTGCTGCCTGCCTTCCTTAAATAAGGGCAATAATTGCCACCTGTTTTTCAAAGAATGAATTACCTCACTAATTGAACTCCACACTGCTATTATTTTGAACATGCCCATTTCAATTAGTGATTCAATTACACAGAATCAGCAGCATGCATGTCATGACTATTGGGTCTGTTGGATTTCTATTACTTTACTACACCTGCTAGTAAATTATTTGCCATGTAGAAATATCATTCTACCAAAAACAGTGATTGATCAGGTTAATGATGTCTGACTGCTATTATTTTGAACACAACTGTAAGTTCACCAACATTAGCTCTAACATTTTCTGCAACCGGTCGCCAACTTTCGGACTGGGTTAATTGCTAGACAGTAGGGTATAGTAAGCTGAGTGCTAGGAGTAGGTAGCTGGGAAGTGCATACTGTCTTTATCTTTCATAGGAGAGTGGATCTATGCCATGTATGCAACATAGGGGTAGGTATACTATAAATTGCGCTGAGAAGCAGTTATTAGATAAAAGCATAGTATTGAGGATGTGCGATCCAGTTTCACTCTTATATTTAACATGTCCTGTAGAATCTATTCTTTTTTCCCCCCTCTGGTATCAGCACTCCTTCCTATTCAGCCCTGGTGATTTTAATTAGCAGGAGACTGCATAAGGGTGTATAAATTCCTACCACCTCTCAGTTGGAGTTCCTGAGAGCATGTGATAAGGTGAGCTTTGACAACTGTTCACATGGTGCGGTGCTGTGCGGCGGCCATTTTTGCTCTGGTGCTGTGCTGGTGGGTTGGTGGGGCCCAGTGCCAGGGTGGCTTTGCCAGACAGCGGGGGCGTTGTTTGGCTGCTCGGTCCCGCTGCCTAATGGTGTAGTGCTGCAGCGCCGGTGATCGCGCACATCGCCGCGCCAAATTTAGAGTAGGTTCTCACTCAAGGAGGCAACCTTGTTGTGGTAAGTGTGCCTATACTTTTTGATCAAATTGTATACCACCAATGCCTCATGTACAGTATGCAACATAGGGGTCAGGTATACTATAAAGTGCACTGAGAAGCAGTTATTAGATTATACCATAGTACTGAGGATGTGCGATCCAGTTTCACTCTTATATTTTACAGGATCTATGCCATGTTAATTTTCTTCCAAAAGTGGGGCATAAAAGATCTGAAACCGCTCGTGGGTTAAGAAATACCGGAGCGGTACCTGTGACGAGGAGAGGAAAGACGCAGGTTACCGCATTCCGGGGGATTCGGCGTTCTATCTGTCTGTATAGCAGCCTCTTGACTGTATTGTGGTGCGGATCCAAAACTATTGTTCCTTTTATTGCATTATCTTTATGTTGTTTACCATTGTTCTTCCTTTCCAAAAGAAATCTGTTGATAAGTTAACTCCTTCCTGAGGTGAGTGTATTCTGAGTTGGGCAGGGGTTTCCCAAGTCGGTGTCTGGCAGAAGGCCCTCCTGCTATCCTTTTAGAGCTCCAAGATTTGGGTTGAGGCACTGTATCAGTTAGGTGAGAACCACCATACATTGTGCCTACCGAGGGCTGCCCAAAGGGGTGTTACAAAAAAGGAAGCAGAGGAAAATTTGATAACCAATCACAGACAAAATAGTATGTTACCAACATGTGACCAAAAGAGCCACATGATACCATCAACATTATATACTGGACATGTAGTACTTACTGTACAGTTCACACATTTTCAGTTATTTCATTAAAATATAAGGAATACAGTTTGAATATCCAGAAATGCTACCTCCACGAATTACATATAGAGGTCAGGGTAGTTGGATGGAATTTGTTTCAGGAAGGCAAACAAAAACCCCTCTAGGATGGAATTATGCTCTATTGAAAAATGGCTGGCAACGCTGTCTAATACATGGGCCATTTTTATTTCTCTGTCCTTTAGATCCCAATTCTGTGTTTGATCATCCGGCCCACATACTTTAGTTCCCATCGGCACTCCAACATGTAGGTAAAGTCCAGTTAAGGAAACTTTGAATGGGGAATGTTTTGGCTCTTACTGTTCAGGTAAAGTATTTTTTGTGGTATTAAAAGGGTTGTCCAGACTTTTACTATTGATGACCTATACTATCGATGACCTATCTCTTCCTGTCCGTAGCAGCACTGCGCGTGCCGTCTCCTCAAAGAGCCGATCAGCGGGAGTGCTGGGTGTCGGACCCCGCCAATCTGTTATTGATGACCTATCCTTAGGATAGGTCAATAGTAAAATCCCAGACAACAACTTTACATTTTTACAATATAAACATCTTTTTATATTACACTTTTAGGAACCCGGAGTTGTGGAAACAGTTCTGAGTAGTTTTTGGTTTCTTTTTGTCCCTCAGGCGACTGGAAGGGCTCTCCTAATGAGTTATTTAGGTAAAGTACCATCAATGTATGGATCCTGCTGTAAGATATTCTAATATCTGGCCAAAGTATTTCTAATGAATTTATTAATCTGTAGTGAATGTTGTGATGGAGTTGGCTTTTGATACCTCATTCCTACATTAAATATTTTATTTTTGTGGACTCCAGATATTCATCCTGTGTGGAATGCATTACCTTTTTATATGAATTTTTCAGAATGCCTCTTGGGTAGCCCTTCTGGACAAAACAGTATACAAAATGTGGGGTTGTGTCTAATTTCCACTCCATCTAATCCGTTTGTACTAGCTGTACAGTACATTATTAAAGGGGTTATCCCATGATTACTGTAAAAAAATTAAACTCAGAAATCATATAGTACCCGACGATCTCTTTCTAACATATGGATCCAGAGAGCTCCCCATTCGTAGTTCTAGCTGCTCTGCAAGATTTATATCAAGCTGGAACTGAGTATGTGTCTTCCTCAGCGAAGTGGACACAGAAATGAGAAAAACAAAAACAAACAGTAGGTGGCGCTATACAGACACATGTTATTGAATAACTCACTGGCTATACAAAATATAATTTTACATGCAATTACAAAAGTATTCAGGTGGAGGTGTGAAAACAAATATTTTTCCTTTTAAGCCACTTTTTGTAGTGGGAACTTGAGAAAAACAAGAAGTGATTAAGAGCTATACGGGGTTGTTCAACTAGATATATAGTTTGTTAAATACCCACACCCCACCACCTCTATCTTTACTGCAGTTCGGTCCTGCATGTAAACTTTTGGCATGAACAGGGATCTGTCTCAGTTCCCAAGTTCCAAAATGTTTTTAGCTTGTATTTAACTGGTGGTCGATTATATCAACATTTTTATCCAGAATCCTCCATTCAAGGACTCATGTTTGTTCCTAGATTGATTTTGCTACAGAACATTGATCTTGAGTGATACATTCAGCGTCCAAGACCACCAAGTGTGCCTGGGCAAGGCCAGCAGCTCATATTAACAAATAAAATGTAGAACTACAGGACACAGAACACTAGGACGATCGTGGAGGAGGGTGAGATGTGCTACTAGCACTCTCATACTCACATTTTAGTCTTATGTCGATTTAATATAGCATCTATGTTGATATAACGCTATAGAGCGCTAAACTTTTACAGCATTTATAACTACCAGACGGTTATATCCATTTATATGAACTATACATTATAGGTGAAACTCGAAAAATTAGAATATTGTGCAAAGTTCATTTATTTCAACAATGCAACTTAAAAGGTGAAACTAATATATGAGAGAGACTCATTACATGCAAAGCGAGATATTTCAAGCCTTTATTTGTTATAATTTGGATGATTATGGCTTACAGCTTATGAAAACCCCAAAGTCACAATCTCAGGTACACTTTGCTCACGGGGTATGAATAAATTAGCTGACTAGAGTGTGACACTTTGAGCCTAGAATATTGAACCTATTCACAATACTTTTGCACAATATTCGAATTTTTCGAGTTTCAACTGTATCTACAGAGCACTAATTGTTCAAAGCATTTCTGACAATACCAGACTTTTTTCTTAATCACCATCACCATAAAGCCCCCTTAACCCCTTCAGGACCAAGCCATTTTTCACCTGAAAGACCAGGCCATTATTATTATTTTTTTGCAAATGTTCCCCTTATGTGGTAATAACTTTGGAACACTTTTACTTATCCAAGCCATTCTGAGATTGTTTTCTCCTTACACATTATACTTCATGATAGTGGTAAATTTGAGTCAATATGTTTTACCTTTTACTATAAAAAATTTTTTTAAAGTGTGCTGAAAATGTGAAGAAAAAAAAACAATTTTCAAAATTAGAATTTCCATGCTTTTAAGATGGATAGTGATACCTCATAAAATACTGTAGTTATTACTTAACATTCACCATACTTTATGTTGACATAATTTTGTAAATATCAATATATTTTTTTTAGGACATTAGACGGCTTAGATGTTTAGAAGCAATTTTTACAATAAAAAAAAAATTAAATACAAACCCCCTTTTTAAAGGACCAATTCAGTTATGAAGTGACTTTTAGGGGCTACATATTAGAAAACACCCATACATGACCCTGTTTTAGAAACTACACCCTCAAATTAATAAAAACTGGTTTTACAAACTTTATTATTACTATAAGTTTTCCACAAGAATTAAAAGAAAATGAAGGTGAAATCTTTGTTTTGAAGATTTTCAATTTTTCCTGTAACACAGCAAGGGTTACCAGCCAAACAAACATAAATATTTATTTCCCTGATTCTGCAGTTTATAGAAACACCCCATATGTGGTCATATACTGTTGCATGGGCACACAGCAGCGCTCAGAAGGAAAGAAGGGTCATATGTAGTGTTGGTTGAGCACCAAAGTGCTTGGGTGCTCGAGTAGAAACCTCGGGAGCATTAAACCAGGCACCCCCTGCTCTGAAGAGGGGAGGGCGTCTGGTTCACATAAAAATGTCAGAAATTGATGGAAACACCAATGAAATGGTTCGGGAACAGCATGGGGAGGATGTCTGGATGCATCTTGGACTCCCAGGTCGCTGTTGGGAACGATGTTGTTCGAGTAGTACGCCACTTTTACAGACTGACAATAATGCACACCAAACCGAAGATAAAATCGATTTTAGAGGAAAAATTGTTAGGAAACATTCTTTCCTGTATATTTACTTGTATATAAAGTGCAAATGCTGCCAAAAATTACAAGGGAGAGGCACTCCTATACAACCTGTATATCACATAAAGGAGGGCCATATTCACATTGTGGTACAATTGTTCAGGTAGTGCGACTCCTACACTCATAAAGCCTATGCACTAAGTGAAAGGGCTGCCAAAAATTACAAGGAACCGGCACTCCAATACACCCTTTATTACACATAAAGGAGGGCATTATACACACCCTTGAAAAATTATGATTGATGGCCTGCTGGTGACCCTCAAAAACATTAGGAGCAAAAGCCTGCTGGTGACCCTCTAAAACATTAGGGGCGAGGGCCTGCTGCTGATCCTACCATCTAAAACATTAGGGGTGAGGGTCTGCTGCTGAGCTAACTCTCTAAAACATTAGGGGCGAGTGCCTTCTGCTGATCTGACCATCTAAAACATTAGGGGTGAGGGCCTGCTGCTGAGCTGACCATAGAAAATAACATGGACGAGGGCCTGCTGCCGAGATGAACATCTAAAACATTATGGGTAAGGGCCTGCTGCTGAGCTGACCCTCTAAAACATTAGGAGTGAGGGCAGCCTAATAAGCATGTTGATATGATGGAGGAGGAGGATGAGAAAATGAATATTGAACCATATACCCTTTTTTTGGTGGAAGGGGTGCATGGGAATACAGTGTATTCAATACACCATAAAAGCCACATTTGAACTGCCTTTATGTTCAGCCGCTTTCCTTTGGTGGAGTAGAGAAGTCAGGGGCAATCCAGGCCTTGTTCATTTTGATAAGAGTCAAATTGTCAGCATTTTCAGTTGACAGGCGGATGCGCTTATCAGTTATTATGCCCTCAGCAGTACTAAATACCCGCTCTGACAAAACGCTGGCGACAGGGCAGGCCAGCACCTCCAAGGCATAGAGCGCCAGTTCGTGCCATGTGTCCAGCTTGGACACCTAATACTTGAAAGGCACAGAGGGATCATTGAGGACACTGACACGGTCTGCTATGTACGCCTTCACCATCTTCCAAAACTTTTCTCTCTTTGAGACACTAGGCCACGCATGTGGGTGAGGTTGCTGGCGGGGTGTCATAAAACTGTCCCAGGCCTTGGAGAGTGTTGCCTTGCCTCTGTTGGAACTGCTGTGTGTTTCCCTCGTCTCCCCTCCTCAGTTGCCCAAAGAACTACATACTCTGCTGCCAGCGTTGTCAGCTGGAAATTTTTGGAGCAATTTTTCCACAAGGACCTTCTGGTATTGCACCATTTTGCTCGTCCTCTCCACCACAGGAATGATAAATTTGATGTTCTCTTTGTAGCCGGGGTTGAGAAGGGTGAACAACCAGTAATTGGCGTTGGCCAAAATGCGTATAACGCGAGTGTCACGGGAAAGGCAGCATAACATAAAGTCAGCCATGTATGCCAAAGTCCCAATAGACAAGACTTTGCTGTCATCATCAGGAGGATGACACTCAATCTCCTCATCCTCTTCCTCCTCTTTGGCCCATCCACGCTAAACAGATGGAGTAAACCTACTGTGGGTACTACCCTCTGTAGCGGAGGCAACCATCTCCTGCTCCTCCTCCTCATTATCTTCATCTAATTCGCGCTGAGAAGACGAACGGAGGGTGGTCTGGCTATCACCCTGTGTACTGTCTTCCCCCATTTCCACCTCTTCCAAATGCAAAGCGTCCGCCTTCATTGTCAGCAGCGAGCGTTTCATTAGACACATAAGTGGGATGGTTATGCTGATAATAGCGGCATTGCCGCTCACCATCCGTGTTGATTCCTCAAAGCTTCGTAAAACCTCACAGAGGTCAGATATCCATGCCCACTCATCTCTTGTGAAGAGCGGAAGCTGACTGGAAAGGCGACGACGCACACGGCGCACCTTCACCGGTAGCTCAGACAAATTGGGGTAGGTTTTGAGAAACCACTGAACCACTAAGTTGAACACGTGGTCTAGGCATGGTATGTGTGTGAGTTTGCTGAGCTCCAAAGCCGCCACCAAGTTACGGCCATTATCGGACACAACCATGCCTGGTTGTAGGTTGAGTGGCAAGAGCCACAGCTCAGTCTGGTCCCTTATACCCTGCCACAGCTCTGCGGTGTGCTGTTTGTCACCTAAGCAAATTAGTTTCAGCACAGCCTGTTGCCGCTTGTGCTACACTGCTTCCAGCTACTGACTGGTGCTGCAAGATCAGAATTCAGAGCTGGAAGTGGAGGAGGAGAAGGGGGGGGTGGCAGCCACTAATGTAGGTGGTGGCGGAAATCCTGATGGATGTAGGGCCCGCAATCCTTGGTGTTGGTAGCACCTGTGCCATCCCAGGGTACGACTCGCTTCCAGCCTCCACAAAGTTCACCCAGTGTGCCATCAGGGAAGTGTAGCATCCCTGGCCAAAAGCACTTGTCCATGTGTCAGTCGTTAAGTGGACCTTCCCAATAACTGCGTTGGTCAGGGCACAGGTGATGTTACGGGACACATACTGGTGTAAGGTGGGGACAGAACACCGGGAAAAATAGTGGTGGCTGGGGACTGAGTAACGAGGGACGGCTGCCGCCATCAGGCTGTGGAAAGCCTCAGTGTCCACAAACCTAAATGGCAACATTTCCAGGGCCAGCAATTTGGAAAGGTGCGCATTTAGTGCTGTGGGTGAGTGGCTGGGTATTTGCGCTTTCGTTCAAAGGCCTGGGGTATAGACATCTGTACGCTGCGCTGGGACACAGAAATGGATGTGCTAGCTGATGGTGCTTGCGAAGGTCCAGGTGCAGGGCAGGAGGCATCCGGGCCTGCGTCTTAGACAGGGGATTGGCCAGCATGTAACACAGGGGAAGAGGAGGCAGTGGTGTGACCCGCAGACACTGATTTTGGACCCAGGCATTCGGCCCACCTATTAGGTTTCTTTGATGCCATGTGGCGGATCATGCTGGTGGTGGTGAGGTTGCTAGTGTTCACGCCCCTGCTCATTTTGGTACGGCACAGGTTGCAAATGACAATTCTTTTATCGTCCGCACTTTCCTCAAAAAAGCGCCAAACTGCAGCACACCTACCCTTTGGCAAGGGAGATTGCCGCAAGGGGGTGCTCCAGGGAACAGTTGCAGGCCTGTTTGGTGTGGCCTGCCTTCTCCATTTTGCCACCCCACTGCCTCTTCCAGCCTGTTGCGGTGCTGTGGATCCCTCCCTCTCTGTACTGCTGTCCTTGCTCGGCTTGCCAGGTTGGGTCAGTGATTTCATCGTCCACCACCTCCTCTTCCACTATCTTACTCTGGTCCTCCTCCTGATTTGCTGACCTAACAAGAACCTCGCTTATTGACAACTATGTCTCATCCTCATCATCAACCTGTTGGGACACTAATTGCCATTGACTTATTGGCAACTGTGTCTCATCATCATCACCCACCTCGTGAAACACTAATTGCCGTTCCCCACCGTCATCTTCTTCCAACTATGGATGCTCAAGAGTTGGGGTATCAGTGCACATGATCTCCTCATGTCATTCTTCAGGTGGGCTTGGTGAGAGGCCCAAATCAATGAAAGGCAATGAAAAGAGTTCCTCGGAATATCCGAGTGTGGGATCACTTGAATGGCAAGACTTTCCATGGTGGGAGGAAGGAGTATCAGGGTGAGGATTTTGCTGACCAGACTCTTGGCTACTGAGACTGGACTTTGTGGAAGACAGGGTGGTGTTTACCCGACTGGAAGCAGTATCTGCTGCAATCCAACCGACCACCTGGTCACACTGGTTTGACTTCGAGAGTGGTGTCCTGCACCACCCTGTAAACTGGGACATGAAGCTAGGTCTCGTGGATGTGTGTTTCTTGTGCTCTGGCAGCAGACACAGTTTCACCACGCCCAGGCTGACAGCCTCTGCGTGCACCATCAGCAGCGCAGCCACTTCCCCATCCCTTACTGCTCGCCTTTTGCATATTAAATGGTATATATGCAAGTATGTCACACACACAGTAGTGCAGGTTTTGTAAGTGTATGTGCAAATAAATGAAACTGAATGTCACTGATATTTAGGATGTGCAAGCTTTATACAGGAGATGTAGCGCAGGTAATGTTGCTGCTGTCAACAGCGGCTAACGTTATACAGAAGATGTAGCGCAGGTAGATTCGCTGATGGCACCAGCGGCTAACGTTTTACAGTAGATGTAGCGCAGGTAGTGTTGCTGCTGTCACCAGCGGCTAATAAAAAATGACTAGGAATTTCACAGCTATTTGGGATGCGCAAACGTTATACAGAAGATGTAGCGCAGGTAATATCGCTGCTGTCAACAGCGGCTAACGTTATACAGAAGATGTAGCGCAGGTAATTTCGCTGCTGGTACCAGCGGCTAACGTTATACAGGAGATGTAGCGCAGGTAGTGTTGCTGCTGTCACCAGCGGCTAATAAAAAATTACTAGGAATGTCTCAGCTATTTGGGATGCGCAAACGTTATACAGAAGATGTAGCGCAAGTAATTTCGCTGCTGGCACCGGGCGCTAACTTTATACAGGAGATGTAGCGCAGGTAGTGTTGCTGCTGTCACCAGCGGCTAACATTATACAGAAGATGTAGAGCAGATAATGTTGCTGCTGTCACCAGCGGCTAACGTTATACAGTAGATGTAGCGCAGGTAATGTCGCTGCTGTCACCAGCGGCTAACGCTATACAGGAGATGTAGCCCAGGTAATGTAGCTGCTGTCACCAGCGGCTAAGAAAAAATTACTGTCAATGTCTCTGATATTTGGGATGTGGAAACGTTATACAGGAGAGGTACCACCGGTAATGGCGCTGCTGTCACCAGCAGCTAAGAAAAAATGACAGTCAATGTCACAGATATTTGGGATGCGGAAACGTTATACAGGAGATGTAGCGCAGGTAATGTCACTGTCCGCAGGGTCTACGGAAAAAGTACACTGAATGTCACAGATATTTTTAGGATGCGCAAACGTTGTACAGGAGATGTATCACAGGGTAGTGTAACTGTCCGCAGCGGACACCGTCTACGGAAAAAGTACACTGGATGTCACAGATATTTTTAGGCTGCGCACATGTTACACAAGAGATGTAGCGCAGATAATGTGGCTGTCTGCAGCAGCCAAACAATTGCAAGCTATATATTGCTGCCAGATACAACAATAGTCCTTAAAAGGACTTTTGGGTCTCTAACAATTGCACACATTTTAGCGCAGGTTGCGCTAATAATATATATTGCTGCCAGATACAACAATAGTCCTTAAAAGGACTTTTAGGTCTCTACAATTGCACGCAATTTAGCACAGGTTGCGCTAAAAATATATGTTGCTGCCAGACGCAACAATAGTTCTTTTGGGTCTCTAACACCAACCCTGCCTAACAAAAAATATTAATATTCAATTCCCTACACTATCTGTCCCTCCTACAGCACAGCTCTCCCTGACTAAGGGCTCATGCACACGACCGTTGTTGTTTTTGCAGTCTGTTTTTCACTGATCCGTTATTCCGTATCTGAGGTTTTATTTTCTCTGAGTTAAGTCCTCTTCCGTTCCGTTATTGCACAAAACATATCCATTTGGTTTCCGTATTTGATCCGTTTTTTGCGGATCGGAAACAGAAACAGTAACTTATTAATCACCAAACACATGAGCAATATGGGCTGGGCATAGCATTTCTACAGTATGGATCCGCAAAATACGGATGAAATACGGATGTGTTCCGTGTGCGTTCCGTATATTTTGCGTACCCATTGACTTGAATGGGGCATCGGACCTTGATTTGCAGACAATAATAGTGCATGCACTACTTTTTTGCAGAACGTAAATACGGAAACGGAATGAACACAGAGTACCTTCTGTTGTTTTTGCAGACCCATTGAAGTGAATGGTTCTGCATACGGGCCACAAAAAAAACGGAACGTAAGCGGAAACAAAATACTTTTCGTGTGCATGAGCCCTAAGACTGAGCCGAACCATGTGTCATCGGGTGCTTTATAGCACCCAATGACGTGTTCCGGCCAGCCAATCACTGTAATGCCAGTAACCAACATGGCTACGGCATCACAGCAAGTGGCAGTACTTATTTGCACGTTTATTGGCTGTGTTAAAGCCAACAAACATGCGGGGAGGACACTCGAGCATTGTGCTTAAGCACACGCGGTATTCGGCTGAACACCGTGATGTGCCGAGCATTGCGATGCTCAAGCCGAACTGGTGTTCGGCTGAGCATGCTCGATCAACACTAGTCATATGGTTTTTGGAGGGCAGATTTTGCTGGAATTGTTTTCAAGCACCATGTCTTCTTTGAAGAGACGATGACGTTCCCCTACATTGGAAATATTAAAAATGTGATCCCATTTTAGAGACGATTCCCCGTAATTTTTTAAGGAGTATAGTGAGTACTTTGCCCCCACAGGCTTTTCAAAGAATTTAGAAATATGTGGCTTTGTAGATGAATAACTACATTTTTTCCAATAAAATGTTTCTATAGCTCCATATTATTTTTTTATTTTTTACCATTTCTTCCTTATTTTCCTCTGAATTTGGCAATACCCTATATGTGGTCATAAATTGCTTTATGGACACACAGCTGGGCTTTGAAGGGAAGGAGCGCCATATGGCTTTTGGAAGGCAGATTTCACTAGAATAACTTTCAGGCACAATGTCACATTTGAAGACCCCTACAGTAGAAACCCCCAAAAGTGACCCCATTTTGGAAACCACACCTCCCATGGAATTTTTAAAGGGGTGTAGTGTGCACTTGTGGCCCAACAGGCATTTCATAGAATTTAGAAACACTTGGCTGTGAAAATAAAAAATTACAGGCCCAAATAAATCTATATGACATAGAAAATGTCAATTTAGGCCAAAATTTTTCATTTTCACAAGGGGTAACAGAAGAAAAAACACACACATTTTGTTACCCAACAACCCTATATGTGGTCATAGACTTCTGTATGGGCACATGGCAAGACTCAGAAGGGAAAGAGCACCATATGGCTTTTGCAGGGCAGATGTCACTGGAATAATTTTCAGGCGCCATGCTGCATTTGTAGAGAATCTAAGGTACCCCTACAGTGGAAACCCCCAAATTGTGAACCCCCCCCCCCAAGGATTTGATTTTAAAGGGTTGTAGTGAGCACCTTGGCCCCCAAAGTCTTTCATAGAATTTAGAAATCCTTGGCTGTGGAAATAAAAAATTAAATTTTTTATGCAAGAAAAGCCCATGCTTTTCATTTTTACAAGGGGTAACAGGAAAAAAATCACATCTCAATTTGTTACCCATTTTCTCCAGGGCTCAGAAGGGAAGGAGCATTTGAGGCCTAGTTTGGGGATTCATACAGCAGTGACCAACTGCTGAGGCTCTGAGGGTAAATAAAAAATAAAAAAATAAACCCCGAAGTGACCCCATTTTGGAAACCACACTCCTCACTGAATTTATCAGTGGGTGTAGTGAGCATTTTGACCCAACAGGTACAAAGTTAAAATTGCAATTTTTCCACAGATATGCCATTTCAGTGCGCAATATGTTGTGCCCATCATGTGCCAGTGTGAAAAGTAAGCCCTCTTATTATTATGCCGTGCTTCCTGATATTATAAACACCCCACATGTGGCCCTAATCTTTTGCCTGGACATATGGCAGGGCTCAGGAGTAAAAGAACACCATGCATGTTTGAGGCCCAATGTGGTGATTCACGCATTTTGTATGGAAAACTGTAGAGGCTCTGGGTTGAAATAATAAATGGAACCCCTGAGAAGTGACCCTATATTGGAAACTACACCCTCAAGGTATTTATTAAACGGTGGATCATTTTGGCCACAGGTGTTTTTCAGAATTTAATTATGATGGGACTGTGTGAAATGAAAATTCTAAGTTTTCCACAGATATGGTATTTTTGTGGCCAATATGCTGTGCCCAGAGCATGCCATCTGAGATGCACAACACCCTTTAAATTATTAGGTAGATTCTACTGGGTACTGAAATGTCATAAATGTGTACATACATTTTCCATACATTTATTTTTCTCTTAATGGAGCTGTTTAAAGACTTATTTTTTTGTGGGATGAATTACCATCCCACAAAAAACATGATTGGTTCTATTTTGGGGTACATCCAACTTTTTGATCACTTTTTATTTTGCTTTTTGAAAAGTAGGATAAAGAATTGGCTGCTTTTTCGGTTTTGTTATTGCGGTGTACACCAAGCAGGAAAAGTGATGTTATCTTTATTCGGATGATCAGTACCATTACAGAGATACCAATTTTCTAGTTTTTTTTATTTCACCACCTTTACACAAAGCATTTTTATTAAAAAACAAATCTTGTTTTTGCATCACAATTTTCTGAAAGTCATATTTTTTATTTTTCTGGCAATGGTCTTATTTTTTGCATGATGAGGTGACGTTTCCATTGGTACCATTTTTGGGTACATAAGACTTAGATCGCTCAATATTACACTTTTTGTGAGGCAAGGTGGCACTGTTTTTTTTTTATAGCGTTCACCTGATGCGGTAGATCATGTGATATTATTTAGAGAGCTGGTTGTTACAGACGTGGCAATAGCTAATATGTCTATTTTTTTTTGCAATTTATAGGAAAGTACTTGAAACTTTTATTAAGACTTTTTTTTTTTCCTTTTTTTTTGTCCAACTATGGGACCTCAGCTACAATGCATTACAATACATGCTGTATTGTAATGCATTGACATGTCAGTTGTTGAGGGAAGTGGGAGATTTAAATATATATATATGCCCTGATATATATGCATATACCGTATATATATATATATATATATATATATATATGTGTATATATACAGTACAGACCAAAAGTTTGGACACACCTTCTCATTCAAAGAGTTTTCTTTATTTCATGACTATGAAAATTGTAGATTCACACTGAAGGCATCAAAACTATGAATTAACACATGTGGAATTATATACATAACAAAAAAGTGTGAAACAACTGTAGAAATAATTCTCCTTATAATGTGACAGTGCAAAAAATACCCCCTTGTAATGCCCCCAGTTGAGCTAATGTCCCCATAGTGCCCCCATAATGTGCCAGTATAAAATACCCCTATATAGTGCCCCTAGTAAATGACCCCATAGTCCTCCACACCCTCCTTCCTCCTAGTGCCCCTCATAATGTACCAGTATAAAATGCTCCAGTAGATGCCCTCAGTGTCCCCCATAATTTGAAAGTATAAAATACCCCTTCTTAGTGCCCCCCCATAGATGACCCCATAGTACTCCTCTCCCCCCTTCCCCATAGTACCCACCATAATGTGTCCCAGTATAAAATTGTACTGTACAGAGAGCCCATATAAAATACCCCTTCTTTGTGGCCTCAGTAGATGCCCCTATAGTGCCCCCAATCATGTGCCAGTAATAATAGCCCCCGTGTGCCAGTAATAGCAGCCCCCCTGTGCCAGTAATAGCAGCCCCCAGTAATAACAGCCCCCCCCCTGTGCCAGTAATAACAGCCCCCCCTGTGCCAGTAATAAGAGCCCCTCTGTGCCAGTAATAACAGCCCCCAGTAATAAGAGCCCCTCTGTGCCAGTAATAACAGCCCCCAGTAATAAGAGCCCCTCTGTGCCAGTAATAACAGCCCCCAGTAATAAGAGCCCCTCTGTGCCAGTAATAACAGCCCCCAGTAATAAGAGCCCCTCTGTGCCAGTAATAACAGCCCCTCTGAGCCAGTAATAAAGCCTCCAGTAATAACAGCCCCCAGTAATAAGAGCCCCCTTTGCCAGTAATAACAGCCCCCCCTTTGCCAGTAATAAGAGACCCCCCTTTGCCAGAAATAGGAGCCCCCCCCCATTGCCAGTAATAATAGCCCCCCCTTTGCCAGTAATAGCCCCCCCTTTGCCAGTAATAGCCCCCCTTTGCCAGTAATAGCCCCCCTTTGCCAGTAATAGCCCCCCCTTTACCAGTAATAGCCCCCCCTTTGCCAGTAATTGCCCCCCTTTGCCAGTAATAACCGCCCCCAGGTGCCAGTAAAAGTATTGTATATAATGGAAAAAAAAAAAAAACACACATACTTACCTCCATGTCAGCGATGCGATGCAGGCCTCTTCTGGCCTGTGTCCCACGCTGTATGGCTCAGGCGGCACGATGACGTCATCGCGCCGCCTGCGCCGGCCTCTGATAGGCTGCAGGCACTAGGCCTGCAGCCTATCAGAGGAAGGGAAAGGGACACGCCTCTCCCTTCCCTGCCGCAGCACAGGCAGGCATCTGTATCGCTGTCCTGAGGACAGCGATACAGATGACTGGAGATGAGCGCTTCCACAATGGAAGCGCTCATCTCCCTGTGCCCAGCCGCCCGCCGCCAGCTCGGGGGGGGGGGGGGCAATTGCCCCGTTGCTCCCCCCCTCGATCCGCCACTGGCTGGGGGGGGGGGTTTGGTGGAAGAGACCGACAGCTGGACAATTGTGTCCAGTGTTGGCCTTTTCAAAGGACAGAGGATCAATAAGATCCTCTGCCCTTTGTCACCATGGTGATGGGGTGCCTAACAGGGACATGGGAACAAAGAGTTCCCATGCCTCTGTGTGTGGCTGACCTCCGGCGCTGTAATTACAGCGCCGGAGGTGTACATCCGCTCCACAGGCGGGAGGATCAAAAGATCCCCCCGCCTGGAAGCGCACTCCGGGATGCGCGGGCCGGCGCGGTGACATCAATCTTAATTATTAAGATTGCCATAAATATCAATAATTAATATCGCCTTTAACATTAGTATTACACTGACAGTGTGCCTATGAGAGCCAGGCCTCTGTAGCTGGCAGGCCCAGGAGCATTTGTAAGGCTTCCGGGCACCATGTCAACCATTGGGACCCTGCCATCGTAGGGGTCCTGATGGGGTAAGACAGGGAGCAGGGATACTCTGCCGACTCCTTAGATTGCACGGACAGCATTAACTGCAGCATCTAAGCGGTTAATCCACTGACATCACAGTTTTCACTGATGACTGTGGAGATAGCAGGGGCCCGGCTGTCGTTAAGGCATCATTTTTGGACGCTTGTGCAGAACATTAACATGTGCATGTATAGTACAGACCAAAGGTTTGGACACACCTTCTCATTCAAAGGGTTTTCTTTATTTTCATGACTACGAAAATTGTAGATTCACACTGAAGGCATCAAAACTATGAATTAACACGTGGAATTATATACATAACAAAAAAGTGTGAAACAACTGAAAATATGTCATATTCTAGGTTCTTCAAAGTAGCCACCTTTTGCTTTGATTACTGCTTTGCACACTCTTGACATTCTCTTGATGAGCTTCAAGAGGTAGTCACCTGAAATGGTTTTCACTTCACAGGTGTGCCCTGTCAGGTTTAATAAGTGGGATTTCTTGCCTTATAAATGGGGTTGGGACCATCAGCTGCGTTGTGGAGAAGTCAGGTGGATACACAGCTGATAGTCCTACTGAATAGACTGTTAGAATTTGTACTATGGCAAGAAAAAAGCAGCTAAGTAAAGTAAAACGAGTGGCCATCATTACTTTAAGAAATGAAGGTCAGTCAGTCCGAAAAATTGTGAAAACTTTAAAAGTGTCCCCAAGTGCAGTCACAAAAACCATCAAGCGCTACAAAGAAACTGGCTCACATGCGGACCGCCCCAGGAAAGGAAGACCAAGAGTCACCTCTGCTGCGGAGGATATGTTCATCCGAGTCACCAGCCTCAGAAATCGCAGGTTAACAGCAGCTCAGATTAGAGACCAGGTCAATGCCACACAGAGTTCTAGCAGCAGACACATCTCTAGAACAACTATTAAGAGGAGACTGTGTGAATCAGGCCTTCATGGTAGAATATCTGCTAGGAAACCACTGCTAAGGACAGGCAACAGGCAGAAGAGACTTGTTTGGGCTAAAGAACACAAGGAATGGACATTAGACCAGTGGAAATCTGTGCTTTGGTCTGATGAGTCCAAATTTGAGATCTTTGGTTCCAACCACCGTGTCTTTGTGCGACGCAGAAAAGGTGAACGGATGGACTCTACATGCCTGGTTCCCACCGTGAAGCATGGAGGAGGAGGTGGGATGGTGTGGGGGTGCTTTGCTGGTGACACTGTTGGGGATTTATTCAAAATTGAAGGCATACTGAACCAGCATGGCTACCACAGCATCTTGCAGCGGCATGCTATTCCATCCGGTTTGCGTTTAGTTGGACCATAATTTATTTTTCAACAGGACAATGACCCCAAACACACCTCCAGGCTGTGTAAGGGCTATTTGACAATGAAGGAGAGTGATGGGGTGCTGCGCCAGATGACCTGGCCTCCACAGTCACCGAACCTGAACCCAATCGAGATGGTTTGGGGTGAGCTGGACCGCAGAGTGAAGGGAAAAGGGCTAACAAGTGCTAAGCATCTCTGGGAACTCCTTCAAGACTGTTGGAAGACCATTTCAGGTGACTACCTCTTGAAGCTCATCAAGAGAATGCCAAGAGTGTGCAAAGCAGTAATCAAAGCAAAAGGTGGCTACTTTGAAGAACCTAGAATATGACATAATTTCAGTTGTTTCACACTTTTTTGTAATGTATATAATCCCACATGTTTTAATTCATGGTTTTGATTCCTTCAGTGTGAATCTACAATTTTCATAGTCATGAAAATAAAGAAAACTCTTTGAATGAGAAGGTGTGTCCAAACTTTTGGTCTGTACTGTATATAAACAGGGGGAGGGATTTGCGTCCATTAAAGCATTATTTATATACTCTTGGTCCCAAAAAAACACAGTTTTTTTCTGACAATAATAGAACATTTTTGGAAGGTTTATAATACGAAAAAACATAATATATCCGATGGTGCAGTGTGTTTTTAAATACCCTGTTAACACCGTCAACCATGTGTTTATCGTTAACTATATATGTCAGTGTCACATTATCTGTTATTGCTGTCGGAAAAAGAGCAACAATTCATAATAAAAAATAATATTAAAGATATTTCTACATGGCAAATAATTTACTAGCAGGTGTAGTAGAGTAATAGAAATCCAACAGACCCAACAGTCATGACATGCATGCTGCTG
This sequence comes from Bufo gargarizans, assembly GCF_014858855.1. NCBI lineage: Eukaryota > Metazoa > Chordata > Amphibia > Anura > Bufonidae > Bufo > Bufo gargarizans. The sequence goes on from NC_058087.1 coordinate 75,503,211, forward strand.
ATTCTGTGTAATTGAATCACTAATTGAAAGGGGCATGTTCAAAATAATAGCAGTGTGGAGTTCAATTAGTGAGGTCATTCATTGTTTGAAAAACAGGTAACAATTATTGCCCTTATTTATCTGAGGAAAATGGGTTGTTCCAGACATTGTACCTTGATTAAAAAGTTGATTGGGGAGGGGAAAACATATAAAGAAGTTCAGAAAATGATAGACTGCTCAGCTAAAATCATTGCAAATGCTTTAAAATGGCAACCAAAACCTGAAAGACGTGGAAGAAAGCGAAAAACTACCATTTGAATGGATAGAAGAATAGCCAAAATGGCAAGGACTCGGACAACAATCAGCTCCAGGAAGATCAAAGAAGGTCTAAAGTTACCTGTGAGTACTGTTACAATTAGAAGACGCCTATGTGAGGGGGCGTGGCTAACCGCAGAGCTGCTAAGTCGCATCTCAGAGAGTTCTCTGACTCTCCTAATCAATCCTTGGCCATTGGCGGCCCCCTGAGTCTTCAGAACCGACCCAGACAAGTTAGATCATGTCTCCACGCGCTTCTACTTCATCCTGGTCATTTCTGGACGTACCAGACCGAAGATCTCCGGATTCCAGTCTGAGGCCTGTGCGGTCTATAGAGCCTGACACGCCGCGCAACTAACTGCCCGAGACCCCGCGCACATCGCTGAATGCTCCTGCAGCCTACCTGGGATGAAGGAGAGTGCCGACACAGGCAGCCAGGAACGGTGAAACATCCCTTCGGTAGTAGTGCAGGGGTCAGAGAGACGTGAGGCAGGAATACCTGAGGCCACCGGGAGCACGGCCTGCGACAGGAGAGTTACACTACACAGTGCACGGTAGGACCTCGGACTTACACAGCTACAACACTGCATAAGTGCATAGCCGCAAGCCCATAGGTCTGACTGGGGTGCCCATACTTGTTTGGGTCCAGCAACTAATCCCTGGGCATATACTGCGTGTCAGCCTAACTCTTTACAGTCTGAAGAGAATTGAATCAGCACAATCGGCGATATGTAGTTACAGCACCTCTGTCACCGCCAGTTTTTCATCTTGCCAGAAATACCTCAATGCGGCTTTTGACGCTATTGAAGATGAAGAGAACCGGGGACAGAGGAATAACTTCCGCTCCATCCTTGGAAACGCCTGCACTGACGACTTAATAATAGAGCAAATCCACAGGGAGTTACGCAGGAAACCAAAAGATTCTGAACCACCCCGTGATGTAATTTGTCACCTTCTGAATTACCTTGTTAAAGAAGAAATCCTACGCCTATCAAGAGCAACTTCTCATATTGCATTTGCGGACACCCAAATACATATATATAAAGACCTATCCCCACAAACATTGCTAAAAAGAAGAATTCTTAAACCTCTAACAGAAGCCCTTTGATCCAAAGGCATCCAATACAAAATACAAATTCCCATTTGGTCGGATGCAGTTCCCTGATACGAACAGTCGCTGATCTCCCAGGCGCGTATAAAGCCTTAGATTTACCGGACTTACAGATCCCAGATTGGGCAGTGGTCAAAGATCTCGACAATATACCTCACATCCAACCACCCACCCCCTGGGAAGAAGTTACATCCAGTTGCAATGCAAAGTCCAGGAAACCTCGGGAAGCTGACTCCGAAGAACATCATCCCAGATGGCACCTGAGTTGAGAAATAGCAGAAGTCTGAATATCTTGTTTTACCTGCCTTATCGTTTGGCAGCAAAGTATCATGTTGTTGATTAATACTTTAACTTGTGATACTTTCTTTACTCCGCTAATCCCTTCAGCCTATGCTGCTCCCCGGCAGCTCTCTTATAACCTAATTTTGTTCTCCTGGACCATGCATAAGACCTGTCCGTCTGTGGCTCACGTCTTTTTCCTACCCTCCACTTGCATTCTAATGCTATTCTCTCTTATTATCACAATCACTACTATTGGCTCCCTGGCATAAAGAGACATATAATATATTAACATGCACATCTCTAATCCCTGTCTGTCCCCCCCTCCTTCCCCTAGAAATGACGATTCCAACTCCACATCTTCCTCCTGGATGCTCTTCACTTCTATATATACTTTCCTCCTCTATCTTACTAGTAATGCACTTTTCAGATAGTTGGGTCTCTACAGCCATAGTATCAAAGGCTGTAACCCTTTGGTGTTACTATATGGAACGTCAGTTATACAAACCGGATTCCAAAAAAGTTGGGACACTAAACAAATTGTGAATAAAAACTGAATGCAATGATGTGGAGATGGCAAATGTCAATATTTTATTTGCAATAGAACGTAGATGACAGATCAAACATTTAATCCGAGTAAATGTATCATTTTAAAGGAAAAATACGTTGATTCAAATTTTCACGGTGTCAACAAATCCCCAAAAAGTTGGGAGAAGTAGCAATAAGAGGCTGGAAAAAGTAAATTTGAGCATAACGAAGAGCTGGAAGACCAATTAACACTAATTAGGTCAATTGGCAACATGATTGGGTATAAAAAGAGCTTCTCAGAGTGGCAGTGTCTCTCAGTAGCCAAGATGGGTAGATCATCACCTATTCCCACAATGTTGCGCAGAAAGATAGAGGAGCAATATCAGAAAGGTGTTACCCAGCGAAAAATTGCAAAGACTTTGCATCTATCATCATCAACTGTGCATAACATCATCCGAAGATTCAGAGAATCTGGAACAATCTCTGTGCGTAAGGGTCAAGGCCGTAAAACCATACTGGATGCCCATGATCTCCGGGCCCTTAAACGACACTGCACCACAAACAGGAATGCTACTGTAAAGGAAATCACAGAATGGGCTCAGGAATACTTCCAGAAACCATTGTCAGTGAACACAATCCACTGTGCCATCCGCCGTTGCCAGCTGAAACTGTACAGTGCAAAGAAGAAGCCATTTCTAAGCAAGATCCACAAGCTCAGGCCTTTTTTCACTGGGCCAGGGATCATTTAAAATGGAGTGTGGCAAAATGGAAGACTGTTCTGTGGTCAGACAAGTCACGATTCGAAGTTCTTTTTGGAAATCTGGGACGCCATGTCATCCGGACCAAAGAGGACAAGGACAACCTAAGTTGTTATCAACGCTCAGTTCAGAAGCCTGCATCTCTGATGGTATGGGGTTGCATGAGTGCGTGTGGCATGGGCAGCTTGCATGTCTAGAAAGGCACCATCAATGCAGAAAAATATATTCAGGTTCTAGAACAACATATGCTCCCATCCAGACGTCATCTCTTTCAGGGAAGACCCTGCATTTTTTAACAAGATAATGCCAGACCACATTCTGCATCAATCACAACATCATGGCTGCGTAGGAGAAGGATCCGGGTACTGAAATGGCCAGTCTGCAGTCCAGATCTTTCACCTATAGAGAACATTTGGCGCATCATAAAGAGGAAGGTGCAACAAAGAAGGCCCAAGACGATTGAACAGTTAGAGGCCTGTATTAGACAAGAATGGGAGAGCATTCCTATTTCTAAACTTGAGAAACTGGTCTCCTCGGTCCCCAGACATCTGTTGAGTGCTGCAAGAAGAAGGGGAGATGCCACACAGTAGTGAAAATGGCCTTGTCCCAACTTTTTGGGGATTTGTTGACACCATGAAATTCTGATTCAACATATTTTTCCCTTAAAATTGTACATTTTCTCAGTTTAAACTTTTGTTCCGTGATTTATGTTTTATTCTGAATAAAATATTAGAAGTTGGCACCTCCACATCATTGCATTCAGTTTTTATTCACGATTTGTATAGTGTCCCAACTTTTTTGGAATCCGGTTTGTACTTGAATTATGACATGTATAGTGACTGTTCACTTTGTTGTTACATTACTACAGTAATGTTTACATTGACTAATTGTTTATGTTTTACCCCATTGTCACGACCACCTCCTTCTCTTTCCTACTTTTTCCCTTCCCCAATCCTTTCCAATGAACACCAGGCATCTAGAAACCGACGCAGCTGAGAGCCCCCTCATACGGATACAGGTATGGCAAGTATTAAGATAATATCTTATAATGTGAGAGGACTTAACTCTCCTTCAAAAAGGGGTCCGGTATTGTATTTCCTCGGGAAGAACAAAGCAGATGTTTGTCTTCTTCAGGAAACACGCTTTAAAAAAACCAACATCCCTACCATGAATAGAACACACTTCTCTACATGGTGCCACTCAGGTTCAGTTAATAGTGCATCCAAAGGAGTTAGTATAGGTCTAAGCAAACATGTTACCTTCTCACTGGTAGATAAATGTATAGACGCAGAGGGCCGTCTTTATCAAAGGGAAACTGGGCAATTCAATGTTCACTATAGGGAACGTTTAAGCCCCTAAAAAGGCTCAGATCCCTTGGCTTATAGCAGTCCTGAAAAAAACTGACGTCCTTTTCGGAAAGTACTTTAATTATAGGAGGTGACCTAAATGTAGCTTTAAACTCATTGCTGGACACGTCCAGTGGTAGATCCCCTATTCGATATAAGGCCATAGCGAAGCTAAAACACGTTCTGTATTCCTTACAACTAGCTGACTCCTAGAGAGCTTTGAACCCCTCAGTTAAAGATTACACACACTATTCCGCCCCGCACAACTCATACCAAAGAATCGACTATATTTTCATTCCCGTTACTCATATTTAATATTGCCAATCTGCTGCTATTAAAACACAGGTTCTGTCTGACCATTCACTAATATAACTAACATACTCAATGCCACAGGCGTCCCCAACCTTTAAATGCTGGCCTTAAATGACCTTCTCCTGAAATTCCTTCAAAATGCTCAAAAAAGTATCTGACCTTCAGCAGAGAATCTCAAAATTGGAGTGCTTGCATAAGAAATCCCTGTTGGCTGCCCACCTGGATGAGCTAACGTCCCTCCGGAACTAGCTTAAAAATATCCTCAATCTTGGCTCAGCAAAAGCATACCCACTAGCAAAATGTAAACACTACGCACATGGCGACAAGCCAACCAGGCTGCTGGCCCAGATCAAACAAAGGAAAAACAAATCCTTTATTGCAAGCCTCAAAGGTCCCTCTTGTGAACTATTTTACAAAACAAATGACATAGCTCGCGAATTTAGCAATTTTTACAAGCAACTGTACAACTTACAACCCGTCCCAACCCCAGATGGTAAATCTAGAACTGATTTAATAAAAGAGTTCCTGTCTTCCCTATATCTCCCACAGATTACCTCTACACAGATCCAAAATCTTTGCTCCCCTATTTCCTTAAAAGAAATCAGACACGCAGTAACTTCATCACTAAAAAATAAAAGTCCCGGTCCGGATAGCCTGTCCGCATTTTACTATAATACCTGTTCAGATGTCCTGTCCCCATATCTAGTTAAATGATACAACGCTGCACTCTCAGGTACGCCCTTTCACAAGCAAACTCTGATGGCCCAAATCACCATTATACACAAAGAAGGTAAGGACACCAATTTATGCAGTAACTACCTATCTTGTTGCTCAACGTGGACCTCAAAATATTTGCTAAAATTTTGGCCCACAGGTTACAAAACATACTCCCTTCTCTCATAGCACCGGATCAGGGGGAATTTGTACCTTTATAGAGTGCTACAACTTTTCATATATGCGAAACACACAGCTAACCCACTTATCCTTTTAAGCACTGATGCCAAAAAGGCGTTTGATAGAGTGGATTGGGAATACCTAGGAGCCTCACTGGAAGCCTTTGGTATACCTTCCATGTTTGTCCGGGCTATCTTTGCTATGTACAAAGATCCTTCCGCCAGAGTGCTAGTAAACGGTGTGCTGTCGCCAGTGTTTCACATCTCTAATGGTACCAGACAGGGGTGTCCATTGTCCCCCCTGCTCTTTATTCTGATTATAGAGAAAATAAAACAAGAATCCTGCATTTCGGGAGTGTGTTGTGGAGGTAGGGAGCATAAGGCGGCAGCATATGCAGATGACGACCTATTAATGGTTACTAATCCTTCGGAGTCCCAGCCAATAGTAGAACATATATTCAAAGACTTTGGAGCATTATCCAACTTCAAAGTGAACATGAGCAAGTCCCAGGCATTAAATATATCCCTACCCAGACCTCAGATCTACCAATTATCAAAAAACTTGCCGTTTGATTGGACCCAGCCTTTTATTAAATTTCTGGGAATTAAAATCTCTCTGGACCCCACAAAACTATATAAAAATAACTCCATACCCCTTTTACAAGAAATATCCAAGATCTTATCATCCTGGCCTACCCCCCCCTTATATCCCTTGGTTTGGATGGAAAAATATCGCTAAATGCCTCACCTGGCCTAAAATAACCTACTTATTACAGGCCTTACCTATACGCATCCCCAACACTTTCTACTCAAGGCTAAACAGAACACTGTCAAAATACATATGGGACTCTAAGAAGCCCAGAATAAAAAATTCCACCCTCCAACTTCCACAGAAACTAGGTGGAATAGGATTATAGACTGGGTTAGGAAACCCCCACACAAGCTATGGGTACCCATCGAAGAAGATATCCTCCGTTATCCTTTAAGATACATCATATTTTCTGACCAAGCACCTAAGTCTCCTCCCATATTATACAATATCCTCACCTCTGAAACTAGAAGAGTCTGGAGTATAAAGGGTGTTCGCTTGATGTTTGCCCCTTTTCCTTCTACGCTTCTTTAAGTCAGAGATATATTACTAAATAGTGATCCTAACTTTAATAACTCCATCCCAAAGGAAATGAAACTCAATGGCACCACTATTGACTCCTTAATGGCAACAGGGACAATCCTCTCTCGTGAGACACTTTCTGCATGCTTACACTGCACATCTTTATCTCCATTGACTTATAACAATTTTGATTTTACCCTCAAACAACTCCTTTGTACAGGAGACCTACACAGGCCAGTAACAAAATTCGAAACCTTACTAACCCAACTTAAACCGCCCAAAAAAGGTAGTATCCACTCTCAATAAAATGTTGCTATCCCCGCCAACTAATGTAAGATACCCTTGTATCAGGGCATGGGAAAATGATCTTTCAAATAATTTTTGAATATCTTCCTCATAAAATGTATTTGCTGCCCTGAAACAGACTTCCAAATGCGTTAGAAAAGGAGAGCGGATATAAAGTTCTGACAAGATGGCACTTAACCCCATTATTATTAAACAAATACAACCCTAGCTACGATCCCTGTTGTTGGAGGTGCAAACAACATACAGGAACATATTTTCACCTATGGTGGACCTGCCCACGCATTGTCCCGTTCTGGACACACATCTTGTCCGAGATTAGTTTAGTAACAGGTTTGGACTTACCTTTGACTCCTGAAATATGTATACTACATCTTTTCCCGCTAGGATATTGATTCCTACTGTTTGGAAATCAGATTCCCCTCCGTCGTATAGAATGTGGCTAGAGAAGGTAGACTTCTTATATCGTCTAGAAGAGCTTGCTAGCTGGGAGACTAAATCACATATATTCTTCCAGCTTACATGGTCCCCGTGGGAAAAATATAGACTTTTCCCTCAAAACCATAACTATATTTTCCTCTCACACATGCTTCTCCAGTAGCCCCAACAAATGCGATAATTTAAACAAACCATTGCCTAGTATCTGCATACGGGATGCCTCAGCTCCCCCCCTTCTTCCCCTCTCCCTTGTCTCCTCCCTCCTTATCCTTTTACGCAGGTATTGTGTCTATCAAGGTAGATCTCTGGGTCGAGTGTATACTTGATTCTCAGTATGTGACCATATGTGATTGTATTCATCTTGGAATCCTTTCTGTATTCTATAGCACATGTATACTTTATCTGTAACTATGCAGCACTTTGTTTATGTTTATATTTGTCCTCATTAAAATAATAAACAGAATTTTTTAAAAGAAAAAGAAGACACCTATGTGAAGCCAACCTACAGTCATGTGAAAAAATTAGGACACCCTTTGAAAGCATGTGGTTTTTTGTAACATTTTTAATAAAAGGTTATTTCATCTCCGTTTCAACAATACAGAGAGATTAAAGTAATCCAACTAAACAAAGAAAACTGAAGAAAAGTCTTTTCAAGATCTTCTGTAAATGTCATTCTACAAAAATGCCTATTCTAACTGAGGAAAAAGATAGGACACCCTCACATGTATTCCCTCTTAAATTGGCTCAGATCTCACACAGGTATATCACACCAGGTGCACATAATTAGTAGATCGTTACTCTGCATGTTGAATGAGGCTTGCCCTATTTAAACCTCAGACATTTAGTTTGGTGTGCTCCTGACTGTTGAAGTGAGAGTGAGCACCATGGTGAGAGCAAAAGAGCTGTCAGAGGACTTCAGAAAAAAGATTGTAGCAGCCTATGAGTCTGGGAAGGGATTTAAAAAGATCTCAAAAGATTTTGAAATCAGCCATTCCACTGTCCGGAAGATAGTCTACAAGTGGAGGGCTTTCAAAACAACTGCCAACATGCCCAGGACTGGTCGCCCCAGCAAGTTCACCCCAAGAGCAGACCGCAAGATGCTAAAAGAGGTCTCCAAAAACCCTAAAGTGTCATCTCGAGAACTACAGCAGGCTCTGGCTACTGTTGATGTAGAAGTACATGCCTCTACAATCAGAAAGAGACTGTACAAGTTTAACTTGCATGGGAGGTGTGCAAGGAGGAAACCTTTGCTTTCCAAGAGAAACATCGAGGCCAGACTGACATTTGCCAGAGATAAAGTTGACAAAGACCAGGACTTCTGGAATAATGTTCTTTGGACAGATGAGTCCAAAATTGAATTATTTGGACACAACAGCAGAGGACATGTTTGGCGTAAACCAAACACAGCATTCCAAGAAAAGAACCTCATACCAACTGTGAAGCATGGAGGTGGAAGTGTCATGGTTTGGGGCTGCTTTGCTGCAGCAGGACCTGGTCAGCTCACCATCATAGAATCCACGATGAATTCTACTGTGTATCAGAAGGTGCTTGAAGAACATGTGAGACCATCAGTTAGAAAATTAAAGCTGAAGCGGAACTGGACCATGCAACATGACAATGACCCAAAACATACTAGTAAATCAACCAAAGATTGGCTGAAAAAGAAGAAATGGAGAGTCCTGGAATGGCCAAGTCAAAGTCCAGATTTGAATCCCATTGAGATGCTGTGGGGTGACTTGAAAAGGGCTGTAAGTGCAAGAAACCCCTCAAACATCTCACAGCTGAAAAAGTTCTGCATTGAGGAGTGGGGTAAAATTTCCTCAGACCGATGTCGAAGACTGGTAGATGGCTACAAGAACCGTCTCACTGCAGTTATTTCAGCCAAAGGAGGTAACACTCGCTATTAGGGGCAAGGGTGTCCTATCTTTTTCCTCAGTTAGAATAGGAGAAGATCTTGAAAAGACTTTTCTTCAGTTTTCTTTGTTTAGTTGGATTACTTTAATCTCTCTGTATTGTTGAAACGGAGATGAAATAACCTTTTATTAAAAATGTTACAAAAAACCACATGCTTTCAAAGGGTGTCCTAATTTTTTCACATGACTGTATCTGCAAGAAGCCCCTGCAAAGTCCCACTGTTGGAAAAAAAGACATGTGCTGAAGAGGTTACAATTTTCCAAAGAGACATTTTGTGGACTGATGAAAGTAAGATTCTTCTTTTTGGGTCTGGTGGCCGGAGAGAGTTTGTCAGACGACCCCCAAACACTGAATTCAAGCCACAGTAGACTGTGAAGACAGTGAAGCATGGCGGCGCACGCATCATGATATGGGGATGTTTCTCACACTACGGTGTGTGACGACCACCCGCCAATCCCGTCGTACTATGCCACAGTTGCCATACAGGTCTCGTCAACTAGAGACTCCTGGAGGCGAATCCACTGTGAGCACAGAAGACGTTTAAGATTGGTTGGTGGGCCCAGAAAGGATGCAATCACGATTGTATGTACAATCGGTAAAAATAAAATGACTGATTTCACGCTGGAAATCAAATTAATTTGCTGCCACCACTCTTCGTATTGAATCGGGGCGAAGAGACCCCGGCTAGCTAATCCTAAAGGGACGAAACGGTTATTTGCAACCTAGCTAGTACATTAACAATTTATAAAAATAACACAATTTGGTAGTATGTCTTCTGAGGACAGAGCTCTTAGCATAGATCAGGTCATCAAGTAACAAGGGCAAAACTGGAACGATGAAATCGTTAGTTTTTATTCTAAAACTACACACAAAAATATATATATTAAAGCTGACAGATAAATATACCTGCCAGGTGAACAGATTGGTTTGGATAGAAATAGTTAGAGGTGGAAGGGAATAGAATGTCTGTAAGTTCAGAATTACCGTGGTAGTGTCCAGTAATAGGCAAAGTCTTTGAAATAATAATCCAAGATGGTGGGGTGCCCGTGTCCCTGCGGGCGGTCGAGATGTTAGACGACGTCAGATGGTAGATGAAGGACCTAGGACCTGAGTGTGTCACTGTTTTTACCTACTCTGAAGCGGGGAGTGGTTATGACACGTTCAGGTCCAGCCTTGGGTAATTGGAACAGGGGCAGTCCTTTGCCCCATAGGGAGAAAACCTGGCAGCATCTTTGCTTCGCCCATTTCTCCATATCCCGTAAGTCCAATCAAGAAATATAGTAGATATTGATAATCAGTACAATTTTACGCATCATCTGATAACAAATACGACTAGAAGATAATACAGGGTGCCCGAGAACCTTTATATCTCAGAGCGGGAATCTCTGATTTGTCCGCGGGTTTCCTAGAAGGTGGGTTAGGAGAACCAAAACCATCTCTGAAAAGATGGTTCCTTTCCCATTTCCATAACCCATGAAATATTAGGAAAATATGGGAAAAATATGAAGCTTATGGATTGGAGGTGACTTTCAGGTCATTTTCCCTCCTGTACCAGCCAGCTGTGTGATAAGGATCTGTCCTTTTCTTCTGAAGCTCGCTGCCCAGGCTAAAGGTGTGAGACCCCTGCTGGTATTGGAGACACTATGGCTGCAGAGAGACAGTTTTTTATGAGGTTCTGTCAAGAGAATACCAGATTGATGGGTACTTAAACCTGGCATGGGGCAGGAAGATTCTTTAGCAAGAAGGTGCTAATTGTACCTCTGATCTGTGAGTTACTCCTTTAGTGAAAGAGAAGATTCTTAGTGAAGGCTCTTTTGTCTTTGTGATTGAGAAATATGGCGCATTTGTGATTTCCTAGTATCGCTGTGGATCGCAAAGCGTCACACCTCCCCCCTTTGGAAGATTGGGGAAGGAGTGGTCAGCAAGACTGGGACTGAAGCAATCCCAACTCCCTATTTGAGCTAGTTACAGCGGGAAAGTCCGTCAGCATTCTGATGGCGACTTCCCGGTTTGTGCTGAATCGTGAAATCGTACTGTTGGAGCGCTAAGCTCCAGCGGAGAAGTTTTCCGTTGGTACCAGAAGTACGTTTCAGCCAGCTGAGAGGGTTGTGATCTGTGATGACCATGAAGGATTGTCCGTATAGGTACGATTGAAGTTTCTGTAGGGCCCATACGATCGCTAGGCACTCTTTCTCAGTGGTGCAGTATGCGGTTTCCCGCGGGAGTAGTTTTCGGCTCAGGTAGAGGACAGGGTGCTCATGCCCGGTTGCGTCCACCTGACTAAGGACGGCTCCCAGACCGTGGTCTGAGGCGTCAGTTTGTACTAGGAACTGACGGGAGAAGTCGGGAGCTTGAAGGACAGGAGCGCTAGCTAGCGCTTCCTTCAGGGCCCGAAATGCCTGTTCTAGTTCCGAGTTCCATGTGACCGTGTTGGGTTGTTTTTTGCCCGTTGCATCGGTCAGCGGTTTAGCCAGAGTACTATAGGATGGAACAAACTTCCTATAGTACCCTGCCGTTCCCAGAAATGCCTGTATTTGTTTTTTGGTGTTAGGCCGTGGCCATGCTACAATGGCATCGACCTTCCCTATCTGAGGTTTCAGGGTCTGGCTGCCTACTCTGTGTCCTAAGTACTGAACCTCTGTCATGGCAATCTGACATTTGTTGGGCTTAATGGTCAGATTGGCAGCGGACAGTCTTCCCAATACCTGTGACAGATGATCAAGGTGATCTTCCCAGGTTGGACTATATATGGCTATATCGTCCAGATAGGCTAGGGCATAACCTTGCATTCCTTCCAACAGTTCATTCATGGCCCGCTGAAAGGTGGCGGGCGCATTCTTCATCCCAAAGGGCATACGAGTAAACTCATAGAGGCCAAAAGGGGTGATGAATGCGGATTTCGCTCTCGCCTCTGGCGCAAGCGGAATCTGCCAGTATCCACGGCTCAAGTCCATGATTGTTAGATAGCTGGCGGACGCCAGCTGATCCAGCAATTCATCAATTCGAGGCATGGGATACGCATCGGTTATGGTGATGTCATTCAGTCTCCGATAGTCGACACAGAACCGGGTTGTCTTGTCCTTTTTGGGGACTAAAACAACCGGGGCGGCCCATGGACTAGAGGATTTCTGGATGACCATTAACTGTAGCATCTCATCAATCTCTCGTTTGATTTCAGCCTGCACTTCGGGTGAGGTGCGATAGGGGCCCTGCCGTAAGGGCTTGTGGGTCCCTGTATCAACTCGGTGAGCTGCTAGGTTGGTTTGGCCAGGGATGCCTGAGAATGTGGCGCTGTGCGCACTCAGGAGAGTGGTGAGCTGAAGCTTCTGTGGGTACGAGAGGTGGGGGTTGATGTTCCAATCATCTGCCACGTCTCGTAGCTCTGCTAGCAAGTCTATCAGTGGATCTGGCTCTTCGGGTTCTAGCTGGCTACACACTGCTAATACATACTGCTCCCTTTCCTCGTGTGCTTTTAACATGTTCACGTGGAACAGTTTCTGTCGCTTACCCCCGAGACTCACTAGGTAAGTGACTGGGTTCACCTGTTTCAGAATGGTGTATGGCCCGTCCCAGGCAGCCTGCAATTTGTTCTGCCTGACAGGGAGTAGGGCGTATACCTTCTGACCTGCTGCGTATGACCGCTCTCTGGCATGCTGATCATACCAAGCCTTCTGTTTGGCCTGTGCCTTTGCAAGGTTTCCCGTCACTATGGTCATGAGGGACTCCATCTTGTCCCGAAATTTTAGGACATATTCAACCACAGAGACTTCTGAGGGGTCACCTTTTCCCTCCCAGGTCTCCCGAATCAGTTTTAAGGGCCCTCGGACGTCTCGTCCATATAGGAGTTCAAAGGGCGAGAACCCAGTGGACTCCTGTGGCACTTCTCTGTAAGCGAACAGCAAATGAGGCAGGTGCCGCTCCCAGTCCTTCCCCTGCGATTCCACGAACGTGGCCAGCATTTGCTTTAACGTTCCGTTGAAACGTTCGCAAAGGCCGTTGGTTTGCGGGTGATATGCACTGGAAGTGGTGTGCTTGATTTGCATCCTCTCACAGAGGGCTTCCATTAGCTCCGACATGAAGCAGGAGCCCTGATCAGAGATCATCTCGGCGGGGAAACCTACACGCGAGAAAATCCCGATCAAGGCGTCTGCCACCGTGGCCGACCTAAGGGAAGACAGTGCTACTGCCTCTGGGTAACGGGTGGCATAGTCCACGACCGTTAAGATGTAGCGCTTGCCAGAACTGCTAGGAATGGGAAGGGGACCAATTATATCCACTGCCACTCTCTGGAAGGGCTCTGTGATCACGGGCAGTGGCTGCAAAGGGGCTTTGCGGGGTCCTCCAGCCTTCTTAACCCTCTGGCAAGTGGTACACGATCGGCAGTACTTCGTTATGTCCGTTCCCATCGTGGGCCAGTAAAAATGGTTCTGAACACGTTTGTGGGTCTTTCTGATACCCAAATGTCCTGCAAGTGGAATGTCGTGGGCTGCTTTGAGCACCTGTGCCCGAAATTCCCTAGGGAGTACCAGCTGTCTCGTGTTCTCACCTGCGCCACCTTTTGTAGGCTGTACAGCTTCACAGTACAGTCGGTCGTTCTCCCAATAGATTTTATATGGAGTGCCCTCACCTGGAGGCTGGCCAGCTCGGGCCCTAAGTGCCTCCAGACTAGGGTCACCCTTTAAGGCCTGCACGAATGCAGCGCCACCGGTCTCCTCCAGCTGACCAGTGACGTATGAGGTCAGCTGTGGAGAGTTACCTTCAATGCTGGGGTCAGAGGTGGGTGGAGGGACGGCTGGTTCTGTCCCCGCAGCCCCATCTGAGCCCAGGTTACTGGCGACACTGGAAGCGTCTACCAGCGCAGTGACACAATCATCATCATCATCACATGAAAAGGTCTTTCTCGCATTGTTATCCACCTGAGGGTCAGAATCGCCCGAGGGGGTCCCTTCGGTCGGTTCTGAGTTCAGGCGGCTGGCCATAGAACGTGTAATGGCCAGAACAGGTACAGCATCATTTATATCACCATTGCTAACACTAACACACGCATTCGGATCAACAATGACAGGTGCAGAAGTAGGCAAATGACATTCGGTTGCTTGTACATTTAAATCTGATACCTCCCTAGGTGCGTTAGGGACAGTAGAAATAGCAGGCAAGGTGTCCCCGTCTCCCTGTTTCCCCAAAGGGCTGTACAGTACCTGGTTTTGGTCAGGGAGTCCTGCTTGGGCCTCCTGCGCGCTTGCAGGGTATTCGTAATGGGAAACAAGGGTGCCCAAATCAGTGCCAAGCACTGTGGCAACGGGAATATCATCCAGGACCCCAACAACTCGCTTTTGCCGTCCCATTCCCCAATCAATGGTGACTTGGGCTTGGGCCACATGAGTGCGAGTGCCCCCAACTCCGGTCAGAGCGAGGTACTTTCCTGGAAGGATATCCTTCTCCGTAACAAGATGTGAACGGACCAAGGTTACATCTGCACCGGTATCACGGAATCCGATGACAGTCTGGCCGTTCACAGTGACAGGCTGGTGATTCTGGGATCCGCGGTGCACCTCGGGTCCTCCGACCAGCAATACAGCAGATGAGGTAGGTGAGGAAGCGTTGGCCCCCTTAGGGCTTGGCGTCGTCGCGATGCTAGGAGGTTGGGCCGGCTTCCCTGCGTAACAGGTTTGCTTGGTGTGACCGGGCCTGCGACACAGCTCACACCAGGGCCTGGTTGTCTCACGGTTCACAGGGCCAGTGGGCCTGCCTTCTCTCCAGTTCTGGGACATGGCTCTGTCCTGGTTGGGTACTGGAGTTTTGCGGCTGTCAGGTACCAGGGGTTTGCGGATGTCTGATACCACCGGCCTGCGGATGTCCGTCATCACAGGTTTGCGAATGTCCGGTACCCGGGTTGCGACAAACATGTCTGCCAGCTCAGCAGCTTCTTTCACAGACTGGGGCTTGCGCTCCAGCACAAACTGTCTCACATCTGTAGGGCATATCGCAAGGAGTTGGTCATGGATCATCAAATCCTCAAGGGTAGCATAAGTCTTTTCTTTAAGAATTCTAGTCCATTGGCGGAATGTGGTGCATAAGCGGCTAGCCACATCCGCGTAAGAGTCTGTGGATCCTTTCAGGATGGCACGGAACTTTCTCCGGTAAACCTCAGGGGTTAACTGGAACTTAGCAATTATGGCATCCTTGATAGTCTGATAATCGCAATCTTGGT
Organism: Bufo gargarizans; assembly: GCF_014858855.1. Lineage (NCBI taxonomy): Eukaryota > Metazoa > Chordata > Amphibia > Anura > Bufonidae > Bufo > Bufo gargarizans. The sequence continues at coordinate 75,518,709 of NC_058087.1, forward strand.
CTGTGGGTAGTTCCGCAAAAGCATCCAGCGCTTTACCAGTCAGCTGAGGCGTCAGGTGTAGAGCCCACTGATCCTCAGGGATGCAGAACTGGCGGCACGCTCTCTCAAACGAGCGTAAATATAAATCAATGTCCCCGTTTTTCTCCATAACTGGAAACCTTGCTTTGGGGACCCCGGGTAGAGGAATGCCTCCTGCAGCAGGAGTGTTAGGAGAGGCAGACCGCTCGGCCTGTCTCACTTGGGCCAGTTCTAGTGCACGCTGGTGCTGCAGCACTTCTCTCTGAAGCTGGAACTGCCGCTCCTCTCTTTGCTGCTGTTGCTGTATCTCCAGGTAAAAACGTAAATCCGCGCCAGTCAGGCCTGGCATCAACTGCTGGCTCATAGGGCCCAAGGCAGTGAAGTTCAGTCCAGAGCTGCTTGTTCCTTGCTGAGGGTTAGCAGGAGCTGTGGACATAGCGTAATCCAGGGTATCCACATCACCCGGAGCTAAAGTAGCAACATCAGCACTCCCATAGCTGGCGATGCTGGGTGACGTTGAACGAAGGGGCAGCGAAGCCTCCCGCACGGGATTGGAATCCTCCATCGCTTGGCCGTCTCTCTCCGTCAAAGCTTTGATCAGCTGTGATCGATTTTTGTTCAGAATGGCAATGCCTTGCGACTCACACACGGCTTGTAAGTCGGCGACAGACCAACTTAGGTAATTTGGAACTGAATCAGACATTCAGAAAAGAAGAGAAAAAGAATAGGATATAGCAAGGAAAAGGTGGAAAATGTAAACCAATCTATTCCTATCAATGTGCACCGTTTTGCACCCGGAACTCAAGTTCCGCAGGACAGGATACTAAGTAACCACTGTCCTATTGTTATGATTGCGCAAAAAGCTGCACTTGTCAGTTCTTTGTGCTCTGATCTCCCAAAAGCTGACTTCTGCCTGGTTTTGGGTTCTGCTATCCCACTAGCTGCCACCAATGTGACGACCACCCGCCAATCCCGTCGTACTATGCCACAGTTGCCATACAGGTCTCGTCAACTAGAGACTCCTGGAGGCGAATCCACTGTGAGCACAGAAGACGTTTAAGATTGGTTGGTGGGCCCAGAAAGGATGCAATCACGATTGTATGTACAATCGGTAAAAATAAAATGACTGATTTCACGCTGGAAATCAAATTAATTTGCTGCCACCACTCTTCGTATTGAATCGGGGCGAAGAGACCCCGGCTAGCTAATCCTAAAGGGACGAAACGGTTATTTGCAACCTAGCTAGTACATTAACAATTTATAAAAATAACACAATTTGGTAGTATGTCTTCTGAGGACAGAGCTCTTAGCATAGATCAGGTCATCAAGTAACAAGGGCAAAACTGGAACGATGAAATCGTTAGTTTTTATTCTAAAACTACACACAAAAATATATATATTAAAGCTGACAGATAAATATACCTGCCAGGTGAACAGATTGGTTTGGATAGAAATAGTTAGAGGTGGAAGGGAATAGAATGTCTGTAAGTTCAGAATTACCGTGGTAGTGTCCAGTAATAGGCAAAGTCTTTGAAATAATAATCCAAGATGGTGGGGTGCCCGTGTCCCTGCGGGCGGTCGAGATGTTAGACGACGTCAGATGGTAGATGAAGGACCTAGGACCTGAGTGTGTCACTGTTTTTACCTACTCTGAAGCGGGGAGTGGTTATGACACGTTCAGGTCCAGCCTTGGGTAATTGGAACAGGGGCAGTCCTTTGCCCCATAGGGAGAAAACCTGGCAGCATCTTTGCTTCGCCCATTTCTCCATATCCCGTAAGTCCAATCAAGAAATATAGTAGATATTGATAATCAGTACAATTTTACGCATCATCTGATAACAAATACGACTAGAAGATAATACAGGGTGCCCGAGAACCTTTATATCTCAGAGCGGGAATCTCTGATTTGTCCGCGGGTTTCCTAGAAGGTGGGTTAGGAGAACCAAAACCATCTCTGAAAAGATGGTTCCTTTCCCATTTCCATAACCCATGAAATATTAGGAAAATATGGGAAAAATATGAAGCTTATGGATTGGAGGTGACTTTCAGGTCATTTTCCCTCCTGTACCAGCCAGCTGTGTGATAAGGATCTGTCCTTTTCTTCTGAAGCTCGCTGCCCAGGCTAAAGGTGTGAGACCCCTGCTGGTATTGGAGACACTATGGCTGCAGAGAGACAGTTTTTTATGAGGTTCTGTCAAGAGAATACCAGATTGATGGGTACTTAAACCTGGCATGGGGCAGGAAGATTCTTTAGCAAGAAGGTGCTAATTGTACCTCTGATCTGTGAGTTACTCCTTTAGTGAAAGAGAAGATTCTTAGTGGAGGCTCTTTTGTCTTTGTGATTGAGAAATATGGCGCATTTGTGATTTCCTAGTATCGCTGTGGATCGCAAAGCGTCACACGGTGTTGGGTCAATTTATTGCATACCAGGGATCATGGATCAGTTTGAATACATCAAAATACTTGAAGAGGTCATGCTGCCTTATGCTGAAGAGGAAATGCCCTTGAAGTTGGTGTTCCAACAAGACAACGACCCCAAACACACCAGTAAACGTGCAACATCTTGGTTCCAGACCAACAAGATTGACGTTATGGAGTGGCCAGCCCAATCCCCGGATCTTAATCCAATAGTAAACTTGTGGGGTGACAAAAATGCAGTTTCTGAGGCAAAACCAAGAAATTGAGAAGAACAGTGGAATGTAGTCCAGTCACAGATGTACAGCAGTTCTCAGAAACAGTGGTTATACAACTAAATATTAGTTAAGCGATTCAAAGGAAAGCAAAATCTTCAAACATTTTTCAGTTTATATAGTGAATGTTTGAGTTTGTACAGAATAATACAAACACTGCTATTTTTTTGAACAGTCACTTCAATTTTTTTAGAGGAACAACACAAATTTGATATATTTTTCTTCATGTTTTAATTTGGAATAGAATGTGTAGTGTTCCCAATGCATTTGTGTGTATGGAAATAAAAGCTATTAGAAGGATTTTGAGCTTTATTCACTTTTTTAAACACACTGCTATTATTTTGAACACAACTTGTACGTATGCATAAGTCCACACATTATGTGCTTTGTCAGTTGGAGAGTCAAAGTATCAGTCACATGACACAGCTGAGGACCGGAAGGAAGTATACAACTCACAAAGATAAATATACTACCTTCACTACACTTTACATTGTGGCCAGAGAATAAAATGGTTTGTGGGAATGCTGTGAGAGCAGGTGAAATAGGAAAAAAAAATCACACATTTTTGCGGAAAACTAGTACACCAAAATGTTTGACTTTTTAGCCTAGCCTAGTTTTTGGCCCCCAAGACTCAGTACATGGCGATGTAAAATATACTTTGGCAGTCCTTTAACCAGCTCCGAACCGCCGTACGCAGGATTGCGTCCTGCCGGCGGTCCTGCTCTTCTGGGTGGACGCATATACGCGTCCTCCCGCGAGAGCCGAGATTTCCTGTGAACGCACGCACGCGCTCACAGGAACGGAAGGTAAGAGACAGGATCTCCAGCCTGCCAGCGGTGATCGCTCGCTGGCAGGCTGGAGATGTTTTTTTTTTAACCCCTAACAGGTATATTAGACGCTGTTTTGATAATAGCGTCTAATATACCTGCTACCTGGTCCTCTGGTGGTCCCTTTTGTTTGAATCGACCTCCAGAGGACACAGGTAGCTCAGTAAAGTAACACAAAACACTACACTACACCCCCCCCTGTCACTTATTAACCCTTTATGAACCACTGATCACCCCATACAGACTCCCTGATCACCCCCCTGTCATTGATCACCCCCTTGTCATTGATCACGCCCCTGTCATTGATCACCCCCCTGTCATTGATCACCCCCCTGTCAGGCTCCGTTCAGACGTCCGTATGATTTTTACGGATCCACGGATACATGGATCGGATCCGCAAAACGCATACGGACGTCTGAATGGAGCCTTACAGGGGGGTGATCAATGACAGGGAGGTGATCACCCATATAGACTTCCTGATCACCCCCCTGTCATTGATCACCCCCCTGTAAGGCTCCATTCAGACGTCCGTATGATTTTTACGGATCCACGGATACATGGATCGGATCCGCAAAACACATACGGACGTCTGAATGGAGCCTTACAGGGGGGTGATCACGCATATAGACATCCTGATCATTTCCCTGTCATTGATCACCCCCCTGTCATTGATCACCCCCCTGTAAGGCTCCATTCAGACATCCGTATGATTTTTACGGATCCACGGATACATGGATCGGATCTGCAAAACACATACGGACGTCTGAATGGAGCCTTAAAGGGGGGTGATCAATGACAAGGGGGTGATCACGCATATAGACTTCCTGATCATTTCCCTGTCATTGATCACCCCCCTGTAAGGCTCCATTCAGACGTCCGTATGATTTTTACGGATCCACGGATACATGGATCGGATCCGCAAAACACATACGGACGTCTGAATGGAGACTTACAGGGGGGTGATCAATGACAAGGGGGTGATCACGCATATAGACTTCCTGATCACTTCCCTGTCATTGATCACCCCCCTGTCATTGATCACCCCCCCTGTAAGGCTCCATTCAGACGTCCGCATGTGTTTTGCGGATCCGATCCATGTATCCGTGGATCCGTAAAAATCATATGGACGTCTGAATGGAGCTTTACAGGGGGGTGATCAATGACAAGGGGGTGATCACGCATATAGACTTCCTGATCACTTCCCTGTCATTGATCACCCCCTTGGCATTGATCACCCCCCTGTAAGGCTCCATTCAGACGTCCGTATGATTTTTACGGATCCACGGATCGGATCCGCAAAACACATAAGGACGTCTGAATGGAGCCTTACAGGGGGGTGATCAATGCCAAGGGGGTGATCACCTCAAATACACTCCCTGATCACCCCCTGACATTGATCACCCCCCTGTCATTGATCACCCCCCCTGTAAGGCTCCATTCAGACGTCCGTATGTGTTTTGCGGATCCGATCCATGTATCCGTATATCTGTAAAAATCATACGGACGTCTGAATGGAGCCTTACAGGGGGGTGATCAATGACAGGCGGGTGATCAGGAAGTCTATATGGGTGATCACCCCCTTGTCATTGATCACCCCCTTGTCATTGATCACCCACCTGTAAGGCTCCATTCAGACGTCCGTATGTGTTTTGCGGATCCGATCCGTGGATCCGTAAAAATCATATGGACGTCTGAATGGAGCCTTTCAGAGGGGTGATCAATGACAGAGGGGTGATCAATGACAGGGGGTGATCAGGGAGTGTATATGAGGTGATCACCCCATATACACTCCCTGATCACCCCCCTGTCATTGATCACCCCCTGTAAGGCTCCATTCAGACTTTTTTGGGCCCAAGTTAGCGGAAATATTTTTTTTTGTTTGTTTTTTCTTACAAAGTCTCATATTCCACTAACTTGTGTCCAAAAAATAAAATCTCACATGAACTCACCATACCCCTCACGGAATCCAAATGCGTAACATTTTTTAGACATTTATATTCCAGACTTCTTCTCACGCTTTAGGGCCCCTAAAAAGCCAGGGCAGTATAAATACCCCACATGTGACCCCATTTCGGAAAGAAGACACCCCAAGGTATTCGCTGAGGGGCATATTGAGTCCATGAAAGATTGAAATTTTTGTCCCAAGTTAGCGGAAAGTGAGACTTTGTGAGAAAAAACAAAAAAAAAAAAATCAATTTCCGCTAACTTATGCAACAAAATTTTCTATGAACTCGCCAGGCCCCTCATTGAATACCTTGGGGTGTCTTCTTTCCAAAGTGGGGTCACATGTGGGGTATTTATACTGCCCTGGCTTTTTAGGGGCCCTAAAGCGTGAGAAGAAGTCTGGGATCCAAATGTCTAAAAATGCCCTCCTAAAAGGAATTTGGGCCGCTTTGCGCATCTAGGCTGCAAAAAAGTGTCACACATCTGGTATCGCCGTACTCAGGAGAAGTTGGGCAATGTGTTTTGGGGTGTCATTTTACATATACCCATGCTGGGTGAGAGAAATATCTCGGCAAATGACAACTTTTCCCATTTTTTTATACAAAGTTGTCATTTGCCGAGATATTTCTCTCACCCAGCATGGGTATATGTAAAATGACACCCCAAAACACATTGCCCAACTTCTCCTGAGTACGGCGATACCAGATGTGTGACACTTTTTTGCAGCCTAGGTGGGCAAAGGGGCACACATTCCAAAGTGCACCTTTCGGATTTCACCGGTCATTTTTTACAGATTTCGATTGCAAACTACTTCTCACACATATGGGCCCCTAAATTGCCAGGGCAGTATAACTACGCCAAAAGCGACCCCATTTTGGAAAGAAGACACCCCAAGGTATTCCGTGAGGGGCATGGCGAGTTCCTAGAATTTTTTATTTTTTGTCGCAAGTTAGTGGAATATGAGACTTTGTAAGGAAAAAATAAAAAATAAAAAATCATCATTTTCCGCTAACTTGTGACAAAAAATTAAAAATTCTAGGAACTCGCCATGCCCCTCACGGAATACCTTGGGGTGTCTTCTTTCCAAAATGGGGTCACTTGTGGCGTAGTTATACTGCCCTGGCAATTTAGGGGCCCAAATGTGTGAGAAGTAGTTTGCAATCAAAATGTGTAAAAAATGGGCTGCTAAATCCGAAAGGTGCTCTTTGGAATATGTGCCCCTTTGCCCACCTTGGCTGCAAAAAAGTGTCACACATCTGGTATCGCCGTACTCAGGAGAAGTTGGGGAATGTGTTTTGGGGTGTCATTTTACATATACCCATGCTGGGTGAGAAAAATATCTTGGTCAAATGCCAACTTTGTATAAAAAAATTGGAAAAGTTGTCTTTTGCCAAGATATTTCTCTCACCCAGCATGGTTATATGTAAAATGACACCCCAAAACACATTCCCCAACTTCTCCTGAGTACGGCGATACAAGATGTGTGACACTTTTTTGCAGCCTAGGTGGGCAAAGGGACCCACATTCCAAAGTGCACCTTTCGGATTTCACCGGTCATTTTTTACAGATTTTGATTGCAAACTACTTCTCACACATTTGGGCCCCTAAATTTCCAGGGCAGTATAACTACGCCACAAGTGACCCCATTTTGGAAAGAAGACACCCCAAGGTATTCCGTGAGGGGCATGGCGAGTTCCTAGAATTTTTTATTTTTTGTCGCAAGTTAGTGGAATATGAGACTTTGTAAGGGAAAAAAATCATCATTTTCCGCTAACTTGTGACAAAAAATAAAAAGTTCTATGAACTCACTATGCCCATCAGCGAATACCTTAGGGTGTCTACTTTCCGAAATGGGGTCATTTGTGGGGTTTTTCTACTGTTTGGGCATTGTAGAACCTCAGGAAACATGACAGGTGCTCAGAAAGTCAGAGCTGCCGTACTCAGGAGAAGTTGGGGAATGTGTTTTGGGGTGTCATTTTACATATACCCATGCTGGGTGAGAAAAATATCTTGGTCAAATGCCAACTTTGTATAAAAAAATTGGAAAAGTTGTCTTTTGCCAAGATATTTCTCTCACCCAGCATGGTTATATGTAAAATGACACCCCAAAACACATTCCCCAACTTCTCCTGAGTACGGCGATACAAGATGTGTGACACTTTTTTGCAGCCTAGGTGGGCAAAGGGACCCACATTCCAAAGTGCACCTTTCGGATTTCACCGGTCATTTTTTACAGATTTTGATTGCAAACTACTTCTCACACATTTGGGCCCCTAAATTTCCAGGGCAGTATAACTACGCCACAAGTGACCCCATTTTGGAAAGAAGACACCCCAAGGTATTCCGTGAGGGGCATGGCGAGTTCCTAGAATTTTTTATTTTTTGTCGCAAGTTAGTGGAATATGAGACTTTGTAAGGGAAAAAAATCATCATTTTCCGCTAACTTGTGACAAAAAATAAAAAGTTCTATGAACTCACTATGCCCATCAGCGAATACCTTAGGGTGTCTACTTTCCGAAATGGGGTCATTTGTGGGGTTTTTCTACTGTTTGGGCATTGTAGAACCTCAGGAAACATGACAGGTGCTCAGAAAGTCAGAGCTGCCGTACTCAGGAGAAGTTGGGGAATGTGTTTTGGGGTGTCATTTTACATATACCCATGCTGGGTGAGAAAAATATCTTGGTCAAATGCCAACTTTGTATAAAAAAATTGGAAAAGTTGTCTTTTGCCAAGATATTTCTCTCACCCAGCATGGTTATATGTAAAATGACACCCCAAAACACATTCCCCAACTTCTCCTGAGTACGGCGATACAAGATGTGTGACACTTTTTTGCAGCCTAGGTGGGCAAAGGGACCCACATTCCAAAGTGCACCTTTCGGATTTCACCGGTCATTTTTTACAGATTTTGATTGCAAACTACTTCTCACACATTTGGGCCCCTAAATTTCCAGGGCAGTATAACTACGCCACAAGTGACCCCATTTTGGAAAGAAGACACCCCAAGGTATTCCGTGAGGGGCATGGCGAGTTCCTAGAATTTTTTATTTTTTGTCGCAAGTTAGTGGAATATGAGACTTTGTAAGGGAAAAAAAAAAAAATCATCATTTTCCGCTAACTTGTGACAAAAAATAAAAAGTTCTATGAACTCACTATGCCCATCAGCGAATACCTTAGGGTGTCTACTTTCCGAAATGGGGTCATTTGTGGGGTTTTTCTACTGTTTGGGCATTGTAGAACCTCAGGAAACATGACAGGTGCTCAGAAAGTCAGAGCTGCTTCAAAAAGCGGAAATTCAAATTTTTGTACCATAGTGTGTAAACGCTATAACTTTTACCCAAACCATTTTTTTTTTTTTCCAAAACATTTTTTTTATCAAAGACATGTAGAACAATAAATTTGGCAAAAAATTTATATATGGATGTCGTTTTTTTTGCAAAATTTTACAGCTGAAAGTGAAAAATGTCATTTTTTTGCAAAAAAATCGTTACATTTTGATTAATAACAAAAAAAGTAAAAATGTCAGCAGCAATAAAATACCACCAAATGAAAGCTCTATTAGTGAGAAGAAAAGGAGGTAAAATTCATTTGGGTGGTAAGTTGCATGACCGAGCGATAAACGGTGAAAGTAGTGTAGTGCAGAAGTGTAAAAAGTGGCCTGGTCATTAAAGGGGTTTTAGCTAGCGGGGTTGAAGTGGTTAAAAAACTAGACAGAGACATGAATTATAAAATATTGGAAATTATTTATTTACTTACAAATCATATGCAAATATAAGTAAAAAAAAAAAAAAGCCTTTGAGTCATCATATAAACTTTGTATCCCCAAGTATGTTATTACAGCATGTTGTACGCAGCATAAAAGCCACTAGTAATAGATGCAGCGCACTCTGTGAAAGGGTACAACATCTACAGCCTTTCTGTTGTCACGTGCAAAGTCCCACAAAAAGTTATTGATGAGTATAGGATTGACTTCATGGCTTATTTTTCCTCCCTTCTTTTTGAATAGTTCCTGCACATGCTCATAAATCAGCTCCACAGCCCAGATAGAGCAGCCCCTGATCTCCATCTCCTCCTGATCTCCATTATGAAACAACCAACCTGTAAGAAGAAAGAGGAGCTATTCAAAAAGATCCAGCGAATCAAGATATATTTTGCCTCTTGTTAATGTACACTAGCACATAAGGACTTTTCTCTTGTAGTAAATGTAAGATGTGGGGAAGAGGATTCAACAATCAATAGAACTGAATATGAGAGGAACGACCGCAACAATCGTTCCTTCCACACTCACTTTATATCGGCCTGTGTAATAGAGGATAGGTCATCAATATGATAACCCCGGACAACCCCTTTTAAATTTAAAAATGATTTTCAATATCTCATTTTTACACTGTGATACGATAGTTTGAAATTTTAGGCCCAAAGCCAGAGTCTGTTTGTCAGAAGCTGCATTTTTGTGTGTATTCACATATAGGTGTATGTACCGTAACTGTTCAATCCAGGTAGAAAGGTCTCCATCACAACAGTGCTCTTGACAGAAATCAGAAGGGAACATGTCATTAGAGCTTGTCGGTAGTGCAGACTCAGAATTTCAGTCAACCATATATCAGTCTTGAATTAAAATATTTTTCCACATTTTATGTACAGTATATTACTGCCATTTTAACAGGTAGGTCTCATTTGTTATTGTAATAGCTCTCCTTACGTCCATGAGATAAAAAGGAGCGTGTAAGTGGTGAAATGGAAACTAGTATTACTCCTCCTTGAAGTGTACTGACCTTCTTTTAGCTTTTTCACTAGCTCTTCCGAATATCTAATGACTCCAAAGTGAAGCAAAGTTTGAGGAACTCGATAGTCAGCAAACATGGTTATTTTGTTGATGTCATAGAAGGAGCCCTCGTCTTTTCCTTCTAGTACTGCCCAGGTGTCTCCCACAAGGATCTGAGCACGCTTATAGAAGGCCACCTTCTTACCCTGGAGAAGATTAAAAAAGGTTGTGAAAAGATTGAGGCTCTAACCTACAGCTGGATGTCTCCTTTAATTGCTTTGCATGCTGGGTAACAACCAATATGGCTTCCTTTACAATCCCCACAGGAGCGGTTGCCGACTTTCCCACATTCCTGACCTGCAAACCAGTTCAGCACTGTATTTGTCAATACAGGAGTGTGAAAGCGATGGGTGACAACCCTTATGGGACTTGAGTCCAGACTGATTGTCACCCAGCTTTATAACTACAAAATAGCTGAGCAGAACAACCTGGCAGAATGGTCACAAACTTATATTATTGTAATAGGCTGCTATTGGTAATGTTGAGAGAGATCAGTAAAAGATTACAAAAATTACAGCTACCTAAATGATTATTTTAATGGGTGCTGATGCAAACCAAAAAACCCCTTTAAGTGGCATTACTTTTTGTTTAATTTTATTTTTTTTAAATATTTTATTGACTTTGCATATCTCATGACACAAACCAGAATTGACATCAAAGAAATGTACAAAAATACACAACAAAGTGTGAAAACATGAGAAAAACATACATTTCGCAATACTGTCTTAGGCTACTTTCACACTAGCGTTCTGCTTTCAGCTCGTGAGCTCCGTTTGAAGCTTCCGTCCAGCCCTGATGCAGTCTGAATGGATGCGGATCCGCTCAGACTGCATCAGTCTGGCGGCGTGCGGATCCGTCCAGACTTACAATGTAAGTCAATGGGAACGGATCCGCTTGAAGATGACACCATATGGCTCAATCTTCAAGCGGATCCGTCCCCCATTGACTTTACATTGAAAGTCTGAACGGATCCGCTCAGGCATCTTGCGCACTTAGAAATGTTTCTAAGTTATTAATGCAGACGGATCCGTACTGAACGGAGCCTCCGTCTGCATTAATATGATCGGATCCGTTCAGAACGGATCCGATCAAGCGCAAGTGTGAAAGTAGCCTTACTGGGTTACAGAAGTTTATCTTTGAGTCACATGATACGAATAAAGGCATTTATTTTCCTTTAATTCTAAACTGTTGAGTGCTGTCTTGCTTAGACAAGGTCAAACAGAATAATAAAACGAATGATACAGAGGATACAGCTACAACTGGAGGATTACAAGAGAAGTGACAGTGAGGGGTACACAGATAGGCCATATGTCTAGTTAAAATTTCTGTAGTGTTTCCAAACACCCCAAGTACGCTCAAACTCAGAGCAAGTACTCATTTCCCAGTGTGCTAACTGCTCCATTCTATAAACCTGGTCACATTTGGCGAGCCATTGTGGCATTGTTGGGGGAGCAGTAGCTTTCCAGTTCGCTGCAATTAATATGCGTGCTGCTGCCAACAAATGTCGGAACAGGCGTTCCTCTTGTTTGGTAGTGGTGGTTAATGGGATCATCCTCAAGAGGCAAAATTGTGGTGTTAGGTACACCTTTTTATGGCTAACCTTGGTCAACGTCTCACACACCATCAATCGACATGTCCACCAAATGTGAAGGAAAGTGCCTGAGTCTCTGAGACATCGCCAGCAGATCGGTGATGTTGTGGGAAAGAGCTTATGCAACTTCACCAGAGTATAGTACCATCTGGTAAGAAACATGTTAAAGAGGTGTTCTCAGGTAATTGCAAACCCTTAAAGGGGTTGTCCAGGTTCAGAGCTGAACCTGGACAGCCCTCCATTTTCACCCAGGCAGCCCCCCTGACATGAGCATCGGAGCAGTTCATGCTCCGATGCTCTCCTTTGCCCTGCGCTAAATCGCACAGGGCAAAGGCATTTTTCAGAGTTCCGGTGACGTACCGGGCTCTCCATGGGGCTGACAGGAACCCCGGTGACGTCACCGGCACTGATGGGCGGGATTTGGCTCTGCCCTAGCCAGTAAAACGGCTAGGGCAGAGCTAAAGCCCGCCCCTCAGAGCCGGTGACGTCACCGAACACACTGCTGGGCGGAAGTTACCGCCCGGCAGTGTGTTTATTAAAAACAAAAGAGCCTGTGCCCTGCGCGATCTAGCGCAGGGCACTGGAGCGCATCGGAGCATGAGATGCTCCGATGCTAGGCTCAGGGGGGCTGCCGGGGTGAAAATAAGGGTATGTCCGGGTTCAGCTCTGAACCCGGACAACCCCTTTAAGGACCTTGATAAGGTGCAGCTGGTGTATACTGGTGAGGTTCGATGGTGGGAAATCTGGATTCGAGTTGCACACTACCCCAGTATTGACTCTCAGTATATCCCAAATTACCTCAGTATTATTCTTGCAGGCTTCAGTTAATGTGGACCTAAACTCTGGAATGGAATCCCATAAGACACCCCTAACTTGGAGCAAAGGAGTCAAAGGTTGTGTGAGTAAGTGGTCGGCCAGCCAAGAGTTCCAGACCTTAACTGTATTTCTCGTTAGTGGGTTAGATATAGTTTTAAGAATGTCTATTTTGTAATGTTTAGCCAAAAAAAAAAAAAGAGCGTAAAGGTATTACTTTTTGTTTTATAATACAAAATTGAAGTAAATTTAAATGGGCTATCCCACAAAAATAATTACTACTCAAGGAACAGGGCATTTTAAATTAAAGTGTAACTGTCATATTTTTGTATTTGCTAGTTTATTAGAGCTAGGCATGTATACCTGAGTTAGTCTGTCAATGATTGTCAAAAGATCTGTAATTACCTTATAATAACAGCTTTCATTAATGTCCTCTGTCCATTTCCACTGCTCCCTTAAAAGAAAGTTGGTTTGTCTGTCTCTGGCTAAGGGAACTTTCACACTAGCGTTAGAAGTATCCAGCAGGCAGTTCTGTTGCCAGAACTGCCTGCCGGATCTGGAAATCCGTGTGCAAACGGATATCTTTTTTTTCCATTAGACTTTTCTGGAATAACGGATCAGGTATTTAGAAAAAACTGTGCATGCGCAGACCGGAAAAACGGATACGGCGATTGCGGCAATTTCAGGAACACTTGGTACCGGATCCAGCATTAATACATTTCAATGGGTCCGGCAAGTGCGGTAGTGCTCCGGGACTTTGGCCGAAAAAATACCGCAGCATGCTGTGGTATTTTGTTCAGTCAAATACCGTACAAGGGACAGAAATTCTGATGCATATTGAACGGATTGCTTTCCATTCAGAATGCATTAGGACAAAACTGATGTGTTTTTTTCCGGTATTGAGACCCTTTACCGGATTTCACTACCGGAAAAGAATAACACTAGTGTGAAAGTACCCTAAGAAGACAGGAAGACAGAGGGTGGTCTTTCACACTACATGCCTGCATTAGGCTTCAGAGTGAGGAGGCGTGTCTCAGTAATCCAATCTGAATGCTGCTTGCTACAGCAAGTGTGTATGGGAAGTGAGGGAAAGCAGTTTTGACCTCAGAGAACTGGTAGAGGAGCCATCTTCAGAAGGTCCTCATATTGTAAATGTTTAAATAGCCGTAACTAAGGGAAAAACTCAAGGAAAACAGTGGTATGTGAAGAAACTAAAGAATTCTTTATGCATAATTCGCCGCCAGCAGTAACATATGCTAAAATTGATTTTTTTAATGAAAATTTGACAGTTACCCTTTAAGTTTTATTGCACTATACATGCAATAAAAAATATTGTTTTGCTTATGTACATTACATTTGCCTCTCTGGTGGCGCCCGCTGCTGTCTACCCTTGTGGTCCACCTTCTCCTGCAATCAGTCGTGACTACTGACGACTGCTAACATGCTCACTAGTTCCCATTCTCCCTTTCCTTTTCCCTCAGTGCTGGCATAGTGATCCCATGAAGAAGCCGGTGAAGCAGCCCTGATTACTTTTGTCCCCTTTCCTTCCTAATACATAGAAATATATAGCTATATCTTTGTAGACACTGGCGAATGAGATTGTATGGACATTACATACCATATGTGTCTCTGGGGATATATGTCTGGGACTATTTTCTATGCAAGAAAGGAAGCAGTTAACAATAGATCATTTCAACGCATTCTGGGAAATGCTGCCCAACCACAGAAAGGGAAGAATGTCCTCCAGATAAGTGGCTAAAGAGAGTTTTAAGTTTGTCGGATAAACCATTTAATTAAGAATTTGACGAATATGCTACTCTGATACTGTTACACTAATATTACACTTTATAGAACTGTTTCTACAACTGGCAGTACTCTAACCTGGTAGACAGCTTCATCTCTGTAGGATGGAAAGTTCTCTATCACCAGCTGCAAGAGTTTCACTGCACTTCTTTCACTCTTCTTTACACAGTTCAGAAAAGAGCCTCCAAACTTTTCCATCAGGATCTTTCCAGTCTGATGAAGGATCTCAAGACGAGTTTCAATCATGGTGATAGGAACATCCGTGTCAGAACGGAAAACATACTTTAGCTGGTCCAGTGATACAGTGGAATAATATGACGGCGTAGTGATTGGAATTCCTGGAAATGTATAGGGGAACATTTATTAAGGATCTTCGTTGTGTTCAGAATCAAAGGCATAACTTGAAGTTCCTGTGCCCCAGTGAAAAATCTGTACCTGCACCTCCACCTATCCTGTGCCATTTATAATGCTAGGTATGATGGATACCTCTGTGCCCCATTCAGCTACGCCCACATTCAAAATACAAATTTGATAAATCCTTTTATCTTAGCACTAGAGATGAGCAAATCGTATGTCACAGGTGCAAAATTGACAGAAGCAGGTGAGGTGTCAGGCCCTGTCAATCAGGAAGGAGGGAGCCTCTCAAGTAGCAGGGACAGCCCCTTGTTTATCAAGAACGCTGATGAACAAATTGATTCACTCATCTCTCTTTAGGACATTATCAATATTACATAATTAGAGTTTATATACTGTAGTTTAAAAAGGACACAGGTAGTTCAAGACCATCCTTTAATCCTACAGTGTAGACTGAGAGGAAGGCAAACAACTCTATGAGGAAGGTGGCAAGTGTCCGAATTTTAGTGGTAAATATCCAATTCCGCTCCGGGTTGGCAATCAGAATAAATCCTTGGACCAATATCCCATCTCCAGACTAATATCTGTGCTGTTCATAGGTAATAACGCCAAATTTGATAATCTGACTAATACCTTGGTCGCTCTCTTCTTGTCATGTACATACAGTATATACCTTTTTTTGATGCACCACATGATTTCATTTACTTTGACAGTAGCTGTCAGTTACCTTGGTCCAATCTGGAGTTTGCTACCTAATAGAAGCTGATCAGATTAGTTTGAGAGTGACTGATCCCTCATAAACTCCAGGATATATCTCTTAAAAAACATTTTAATATTATTGACACCTAAGTTATAGAAGAAATTCAACTTCAGAAGCAGGTAGGTAAATTGAATGGGCTATCACATCTGGCGGAACGCTGAGCAGAAACCAGAATTTCATTGGATTGTCAGGTCTCATTTTTTTATGTACAAGATAACTTGTAAGAACGTGGTGTGATAGGATGGAGGAACCAAAACGCTCTCCACGGAAAGACTATGAAGTACAGGGTGGCCTAAATGCACAAAGTATTTCCATGTCAATGTTTCTATTGCATTTTTGTGGCATCCCACACTCTGTGGTTCGCCGTTTGGTTAATGCTGCACATATCTCAGCCCTTTGGCTCCTCCAATGATTTGCCTTGCAGTTACACAAGGTGCAGGAGATCATAAGGACGGAGGATCTCACCGCTTTGCTCAGAGGTGGGCAGGATAAGTTTCTAAAATCTTGCCATCATTGGACAATGTTGAAGGATTCTTTAGAATTTCGGCAGCTTTTTTCTTCCCTTTCTTTCTCTTTTGTTGCTCATTTCTTTCTTTCTCTTTTGTTGCTCATTTCTTTCTTTCTCTTGTTGCTCAATTAAGAGTTTTATATTTTGATATATATCTCTTATCTCTTGCACTTTTGGGCCTTATGCCTTGTGCAGAGGAACTAATTGTTTGTCCCTGTCAATACAGTGTGCATTCAGCTTTCAGGGTTTATTATTGTCTTTATAATAAAAAAGGTAACTAAATTAATTTAAAAAAATCTCCAAAAGAAGGCGTTCATCTATCATCTGAGTACAGTGGTCAGTTCCTAACCAGAACTGCTGTTGGATACCTCAGATGCAACTTATCCTATGCAGTTGTTAGCCTTCATAACTGCAATGTATTGAAATTATGCCTCTATTTAATGGTATATTATCACCTTTGAATTATATACAACTAGATATTAAGCCTGTTACAATAACGGATGCTAGAACAGTAGAGCATAAACATTAGTAGGAATAGTCTATATTAAAGAGGACCTTTCATCAGGCTAGCTCTAGTTTAATTATTATCCTACCTTACAGGGCAGCCCCCCCCCCCCACCCCCCCGATGCCATGGCAGTTAATTTTTTTCTACAGAACCTCACGTTCCTCCGCTGTTGGCTCCGTATATTTTGCCGCCTTATATTATAATGAGGCGACTCGGTTATACTAGGCGGAGACTTGTGTTTTTCCTGGGAGTGGTTATCTTCTCCCTGGCTGTGAGCGCATCCAATCAGAGCGCCCCGCTCTTAGCCAGGGAGAATGAGCTCAAGTTCTCGCGAGAATTGCAAGAACTTGAGCGTGTAGACATTCTTGAGCTCATTCTCCCTGGCTAAGAGCGGGGCAGAGCAGCAGCCCGATGGTTAGCCCCTCCATACAGCGGGCCCTAAGGACCATGGCATGGAAGGGGTTAAACGGCCGGCATCGGGCCAGCACCGATGTCAGTTGTTTCAAGCAGAGTGTTAGCTGGACATTACAGCTAACACTCTGCGCCGCTCTGCCATCCTCAGCCGAGAGAGAAGCTGCACTCTGCATCTCCTGAGCTGAGAGAGAAGCTGACAGCGGTGGGGAAACTGTGGCAGGAGTGGACGGCGGCAGGGGAGCTGTGGCCTCGGAAGTATCTATGGGCAGTCAGGCTGCAGGGAAACTTGTGTGTAGCGCTGTGTCCTGATTGGACGCCGCACATGCCCAGTGCAAAACTGGTGACACACACAGACACAGCGCACTCACACAGGGATTTTATTATTATAGATTACATGATATAATTTTATTTCTTATGGATTGCATAAAAAGACAGAAAAGCAACAAGTGTTTTTTTTTGCAGGAAACAAGTCGATGACACAGAAAGCATAGGATGTATGGATACCATAGCCACAGTCATATACTAACCTTCATCCAAGGAACGATTTATGGCAGCACAAAATGACCAGTAGCCACTATACTCCTTTCCTTTGTACTTGACCAAGTACTTCTTATCTTGATTTTCTGACCAGAAGGAGAAGTTCAAAGTGTCTGCAAAAAACACCCAGTTGACAGCATCTTCCCCAGAGCCCTGTGGGTTTAATTCATGGAGGAATTTCCATCCCTTCAAGGTGAGCTCCTTACGATCAATCTTCTCAAAGAGCTTCTCAGCGAGGGAGCGCACACCCTCCGTGTCCACAAACACATGCTTGCTGTTCTCAGTGATGAACTTGCCAGTCTCTCTGGGTCCAAGTGGAGCTGCCATTCTGATTTACTGTCCTGTGATGAGACTGAACAGTCAATATCTCTATACATTTGAAACAGTCCAGTTTGTGCAGGTATCACACTGCATCCCATTATTATATAGTGACATAGTAAATACAAATTATTATACTGTAGTTGTTATATGTGGAAATAGCGCAGTGGTTACGGGGGGTCGCTAAGTTCTGGGATGGAGATAGGGAACTATGCCTTTAAATAACTTTTAATGTCACTGACCACCTAAAGGCATAGTTATATGACAATTGTGATATAGCTTTTGTAGTGTTTCCTGCCACATTAAGAAAATCAGTCAGTCAGTAATTATTTTTGTAAAAACTTCATGGTTTGGTGCAATTATCAAAACGCATATTTGTTTATTAACGATGTTTGATAATACCCCTTCAAAAGTGTCTCACCATAAAAACGTATCACCTAGCCACAGCGGTCATATGCCGTTCCTGCACAGGTTACCACTGAGGCCAGTGAATAGCCGGCAGTGGTCATATGCATGCTGACAGCACGTTGCACTTCCTGTTTAATGAGGACTGGAAGCAGCAGAGACGGGAGCTTGGAGATGGACCCAGAATGCTGGTAAAAGGCGAGTCTTTTTTTTTTTTTTACTTTGGCACCCTGCTTTAGGCTTTAACTTTTTCTAGATCTCCGATGTACATGTACAAGTCTGGTATTTAAAATAGGGCCCAGGGCTAATGTCTGCAATTAGCGATAACACCGATTGTGTGGCGATCGGGGAGCTGTTGGTTCATTCTGAAAGCTCTGGTCATTATGAAAAATAGAGCTGTAGTTTCTATGGAGCCCGGTAGGTGGGAGGGCTGCATGAGAACATAGAAAATCTGCAATGAACTGCATTAGCAATTCAGTGCAATGTATTGCTTATCATGGTGCTCTAGGGCGACTTAAAAAAAAAGTTTCAAAAAATATTAAAATTCAAATCACCCCCTGTTCCCCATAATTAAAATGAAAAAAAATATAAAACATTATAGGCATTGTCGCATCCCAAAACACCTGTACTATTAAAATATAAAAAATATTATTGCCATACAGAGAATGGTATAACAGAAAAAATAACAAAATAGACAATTTGCAATTTTTTGTCACTTCACCTCTCAAAAAAAAATTATAAAAAGTTACACACTTCAAAATAGTATCAATAAAATCTAAATTGACCTGCAAAAAATTAGACACCACACAGCTATGTACACATAACTATAACAAAATAAAAATTCCAGTATCAAAACAAAATAAAAGCAATATAAATGTGGTATTGTTGTCATCATAGTAAATGAAGGGCACAAGTTAATTTTACCACATAGGGAATACAAAAACAAAATCCATAAAACTGTGACGGCATTGCTTTTTTCTTTCCAGCTTCTCACTAAATCGTATGCAACAATAAATGGTGCCCTAGAAATTATAACTTGTCCCACAAAAAACAAGCCCTCATATGTGAAGGGAAAAATAAAAAAAAGTTATGTCTACAGGGAGGAAACCAAAGACTGCAGGGTCCTGAAGGGGTTAATAAAACAATTTGTGAAAGTTATATAACTAAACTATCATTAAAGTCAATAATACCAAAATACATAACGCACTGGATAAACGAATGAAGCAACAACACACTGTGGATCCGTTCAGATAATACAACCGCATGCATCCGTTCAGAACGGATCTGTTTGTATTATCTGTAACATAGCCAAGACGGATCCATCTTGAACACCATTGAAAGTCAATGGAGGACAGATCCGTTTTCTATTGTGCCAGATTGTGTCAGTGAAAACTGATCCGTCCCCGTTTGGCTCAGTTTCGTCAGACGGACACCAAATGCTACAAACAGCGTTTTGGTGTCCGCTTCCAAAGCAGAATGGAGACCTTTTCCACTCAGAATGCATTAGGGCAAAACTGATGCGTTTTGGACCGCTTGTGAGAGCCTTGAACGGATCTCACAAACGGAAAGCCAAAACGCCAGTGTGAAAGTAGCCTTAGTCCCCCATAGCAACTAATCAGATTCCATCTTTCACAGCTCCTTTGGAAAATGAAAGGTGGAATTGGTTCTACCTTACACCAGTTGGATAAATCCCCCCCACTGTGTATATAACAGGCTGATGGGATACATAAATGCCTGCTCCTCCAGTAAAGTCGCAGCTAATGAAATGATCACTTACCTTGGCCTTGCAGGAACAATGTGTGACTGTCACAGCAGAAAAGAACTTGTATATAAGCAGGAAACCGGACACGTGAATTGCAGGGAAACTGCACACGTCATATGCTACTGGACAAAATCAGTTACTTTGGAATAAACTAATGAGTGTTACAACATCAACAAACTAAACATGAGAGCACAAGTTCACAAGGAGGGGGAAGAGTCTGGACTTGTTTTTCATGACTCATATCCCAAACAATCATTTCATGGTTGAAATTTCATAGCCTCTTTCTGGCTACTGTTATCAATGTGTTTGTAAGATAACTACATGGCATATACTAATGTATCCTTTATTGATATTTTACGCCATTTTCATAAGGTATGCTCCTTGTTGGCCAAGACCCTTGTGCTGCCCACATGGAGGTCCCGTCCATAAAATGGCTGCTGACAGACGGTCATGTGGCCAGACAATTCATTGTCTCTTCCATGTAAATACACTGCACCTGCCATCTGTACTTGCTGTTGAGAGTTGTGCATCCAAAGTCACAGGTACACATCCATAAAGATAACATGCAGACAGCAAACAAAATACATATGGCAGCACATCATTATACATGCAAACAAAAGAACTAGGGATTAGGGGAGAGGCAGTTCTGTAGTGTTGGGGACCCATCTGCAGAAGCCACTTTGACGTTGGTAGATGGGCCCGACACACATTTGATCAAAAATATGCGTGAAGGACCTCTATGCGGACAGCATAGATTTCCCTTAGAACAGGACATGGCTTATGAACTACAGCAAATTCTGCAGAATATCTACAGTCTCTATTACTAAGTGCCATATTTTCATCTTACATACACATTGGCCAACAGTAGCCAGAAAGTGGCCACTGCTTTAACTGATTTTATTCTCTATGACAAAGAAGAACCTGAGTACATTGCTTGGCTATCTCCGGTGTTCACATAGAAATAAATGGAGCAGTGATACACATTTCCGACCAGCCACTCCGTCCATTTCAGGGGGGCTCCATAGGGTACGAGGCCTCCATTCTCGTGAACGATAGGGGTTCCAATGGTAAGATCCCTACCAATTTAATAGTTATCCTCTATCCAGTTGATAGAGCATAACTATTCAATGCATGAATGTTGGCTTTAGGTTAAAAGGGTTCTCTAGGATACAGATATTAATGACCTATCCTCTGGATAAGTCATTAATGTCAGATCAGTGGAGGTTTTAGACCCAGCACCCTCACCAATCAGCTATTTCAGGCTGCTGTGGCACAGTAAGGGCTCTTTCACACGAGCAGATGCAGTGCGTGGAATCCGCTGCGTGAAAGACAGCCAAGCCCCGCTCCGGACAGCAGAGACACGGGCATTAACATGATTGCCTCTCTGTGACCTTTTTACAACAAAAACAGTGACAACTTGATCTCACTGTGATTTTGTAGTACAAAGATCACAGAGAGGCACGGAGCATTATCAATCATGTTAATACCCCGTATCTCTGCTGTCAGGAGCAGGGCTTTGCATTCTTTTACACAGCGGATTCCACGCACGGCACCCACTCGTGTGAAAGAGCCCTAAACCTAGCTGATAGCTCCTGAGGATGGGTCATCAATACTGTATGTATAGCCTGAAGAACTCCTTTAAAATAACTATTTACTTACCCTTTAAATCTTCCACTCCCAGATGTCAGTTCTGTCTTTGTTTAAAAGGTTGCAAAAATGAGACGTACCAACAAAAGACTGGCTACAGATATGATCTCTATAAGGTCAAGTTCTAATCACTACAGTAAAAAAAAAAAAAAAAAAAAAAAAAAAAAAATTATTTCTTATCCCAACTCAGCTTATGTCCACATTTTAACCTCTTAAAGGGGTTGTCCCACAAAGTGTCACGACCGCTATCCCAGCAGCAGTCGTGTCGCACCAGACGGAGGGGAAGGGGGACCCTTATCTACGGATGGGAAATAGAACGGTCACCCCTGACTAACCCTAAGCTGGCACCTGTCTGCCCTGATACCCTAGACGGGGTTTGAACCCGTGCGGCGAGCAGGATGCTTAAACCCTCAGTCACCCTAACAAGACTAGACTGGGGAAAGGCAGATGGGAGCACTAGTCACCATTACTCAGGTCTAGGAGAACAACAGGGGAAGACAGCAACAAACAAACAATCTATAACATAAATAGACTTATCCAGTCACGAGCAGAGAAGGTGATCCCAAACAACGACAGTCCACGCCAGACAAGAGCTCCACAGCAATACCGTCAAACGATCTCCTTCAAAGGCCACAATAGCACTGGAAGTAAGGACTATATCTGGCAATGACTGCAAGTGAAACTGAAACTAATATAGTAGCTGGGAGTGGCAGACAGGACTCACCTGAGAAGGATGCCTACAAACTCCCAGTCAGGACAAAAAGGTTCACAAGGCAAAACCCGGATGACATACCCTGAACCACGGAGCAAACTCACAAGCTATCGCGAGTAGCAAGTCGCTGCGACCTTCTCCTCCCAGACCTGTCTGGATCAGTCACAGTCGTGACAGTACCCCCTTTCTACGAGGGGCCACCGGACCCTCAAGACAAGGCCTCTCCGGATGGGACCTATGAAAAGCCCGAATGAGTCTGTCCGCCTTTATCTCTGATGCTGGCACCCACATTCTCTCTTCGGGACCATAACCTCTCCAGTGCACTAGGTACTGAAGAGAGCGGTGAACATATCGTGAATCAACAATCTTTTCTACCTGAAACTCAAGACTGCCATCAACAACCACCGGTGGAGGCGGTAGTGGCAATGGTTCAGGAGGTTTTACATATCTCTTAACCAGAGATCTGTGGAAGACATTATGGATCCTTAGAGTCTGAGGTAGCTCCAGACGAAAAGCCACCGGGTTAATGATCTTAATTACCCTAAAAGGACCAATAAATCTCGGACCTAATTTCCACGAGGGAACCTTCAACTTGATATTTCTGGTAGACAACCACACTAAGTCATTCACCCCAAGGTCCGGACCTTCCGAGCGTTTCTTATCAGCCACACGTTTGTATCTACCACCAATTCTCTTCAAACTTTCTTGCACACTCTGCCACACTGATGAAAGTGAAGACGCAAATCGTTCCTCCTCTGGAATCCCAGACGGCCCCCCCTCACTAAACGTACAAAACTGAGGATGGAAACCATACGCACCAAAAAATTGTGACTTATCGGTGGATTCTTGACGACGATTATTAATGGCAAACTCGGCTAACGGTAAATAAGATGACTATTCCTCCTGATTTTCAGAAACAAAGCATCTCAAATATGTCTCTAGGTTTTGATTGGTACGTTCAGTCTGACCGTTGGACTGTGGATGGAAAGATGAAGAAAACGACAGATGAACCCCTAAACGAGAACAAAAAGCTTTCCAAAATTTAGAAACAAATTGGGTACCACGATCCGAAACAATATCGGAAGGGACCCCGTGAAGCTTCACGATGTGGTCAATAAAGACCTGAGCCAGTGTGTTAGCATTAGGCAATGCGGTAACAGCAATAAAGTGCACCATTTTACTGAATCTGTCAACAACTACAAGAATAACAGTCTTCCCAGCAGATACTGGTAGATCCGTAATGAAATCCATTGATAGGTGCGTCCAAGGCCTGTTGGGGATGGCCAGAGGTAAAAGACGCCCTGCCGGACGAGTATGATCTACCTTAGAACGAGCACAGGTAGCACATGCAGACACAAAATTCAACACCTCCTGGCGCCACTTAGGCCACCAGAACCGACGAGACACTAATTCAGAGGTTGCCTTACTACCTGGGTGTCCTGCCAGTGTGGAGTTATGGTGTTCTTTTAGTATCTCCAGGCGTAAATTTTCTGGAACAAACAGTTTACCCGAGGGGCAGGAGGCCGGGGCGTCCCCCTGAGCTTCCAACACCCTCCCCTCTAAACCTGAGTGTAATGTGGAGACCACCACCCCCTTTTGCAAAATAGGCTCTGGTACCTCAACATCACCCCCTCCAGGAAAACTTCGAGACAATGCATCCGCCTTAGTATTTTTTGCCCCCGGGCGATAGGTTATTACAAAATTAAACCTAGTAAAAAATAACGACCACCGAGCCTGTCTAGGGGTGAGACGTTTAGCAGACTCCAGATATAATAAGTTTTTGTGATCAGTAATCACCGTGATGGGATGAACCGCCCCCTCCAAAAAATGACGCCACTCCTCAAAGGCCAACTTAATAGCCAAAAGTTCCCTGTTGCCAATATCATAGTTCCTTTCTGCAGTAGACAATTTCTTCGAAAAGAAAGCACACGGACGCCATTCACCAGGGGACGGGCCCTGAGAAAGTACCGCTGCCACCCCCACCTCTGATGCGTCAACCTCTACAATAAAAGGAAGCGAGACATCTGGCTGTACGAGAATAGGGGCCGAGGTGAATCTCTCCTTCAGAGATGTAAAGGCAGTTTTGGCTGCATGTGACCATTTGGAAAAATCGGATCCCTTTCGGGTCATGTCCGTCAGTGGTTTGACCACCAAGGAATAGTTCTTTATAAACTTTCTATAAAAATTGGCAAACCCCAGGAAGCGTTGCAATGCCTTCAGGTTCTCAGGCAGATCCCAGTCCATAATCGCCCAGACTTTCTCTGGATCCATGCGGAAACCTGAATCTGACAACACATACCCCAGAAATGGCAGTTGTTTTACGGCGAACACACATTTCTCTAATTTAGCAAACAATTTGTTGGCCCTTAATATCTGCAGCACTTGTCTCCCATGGATCTTATGTGTATCCAGATCCGGAGAATAGACCAGGATGTCATCAAGATATATCACAACAAATCTCCCGATAAGGTGACTAAAAATATTGTTGACAAAATGTTGGAACACTGCAGGCGCATTAGTAAGACCAAATGGCATGACCAGATTTTCATAATGCCCTTCCGGAGTATTAAAAGCCGTCTTCCACTCATCCCCCTCTTTGATGCGAACCAGGTTATAGGCTCCTCTGAGATCCATTTTGGAGAACCATTTAGCACCAGCAACCTGATTAAAGAGGTCGGGAATGAGAGGAAGAGGATAGGGATCTCGGATAGTTATCCGGTTTAATTCCCGGAAATCCAGGCAAGGACGCAGGCCCCCGTCTTTCTTTTTAACGAAAAAGAACCCTGCAGCCACGGGTGAAGAAGAGGGTCTGATGTGTCCCTTAGCCAAACTCTCCGAAATATAATCTTTCATAGCCTTCCTCTCCGGGCCGGAAAGATTGTATAACCGGGTTTTAGGTAGTTTTGCCCCAGGTAAAAGATTAATCGGGCAATCATATGGACGATGAGGTGGTAACCCCTGACAACCCTTCTCAGAAAACACATCCATAAAATCTGACAGAAAGGCAGGTAGAGATGTTACAGAGAGTGTAGAGCACCTACTACTCAAGCAGTTGTCCTTACAATGTTCACTCCACTCCACAATCTCCCCGGCCTGCCAATCCACCACTGGATTGTGAGTCACCAGCCAGGGAAGCCCCAATACCATAGGAGCCGGAAGACCGTCCAGGACATAACAAGAGATATGATCTTTATGGAGGTCCCCTAACTGCAGATGGATATTATGGATGATCTGAGTTAACTTTCTCTGAGTAAGAGGGGAGGAGTCAATGGCAAAAACAGGAATAGTTCTGCGTACCGGTTCCGGAGTAAAACCCAGAGCCTGAGCAAACCGTGAATCCACCATGTTGACCCCTGCCCCACTGTCCAAAAAGACGGAACAGATCTCAGTCTTATTGCCCGCCTCAACAGTAGCAAAAACTGAGACATGCGTATGGAGGAAACGAATACGCCCAGACTGTTATCCTCCGCACAATCTGGGGACTCTAGTTTTCCGGTGGCTCCTTTGTTTGTGGTCTCTTGGGTTCTGAGGGACATACTTTTACAAAATGACCCCTCCCCCACAACGAAAACAAACCTCTGACCTACGGCGGACCTTAGGAGGATTCACCCGTCTAGTGGCGCCCCCTATTTGCATTGGTTCGACTGGATCATAACAAACCGATCCCTGCCCCATAGAAGCCTCTGTAGAATTTAATAGTCTCTCCCTGAGTCGTCTGTCGATTCTTATGGACAGAGACATAGCAGCCTCAAGAGACCCAGGGACCTCGTATACCGCCAGCGCGTCTTTTAATTTTTCAGACAACCCCTGGCAGAACTGACTCCTAAGGGCCGAGTCGTTCCATGATGTATCAGTAGCCCACCTACGGAATTCGGAACAATATAGTTCAGCCGACCGGTTCTCTTGCCGAAGTCTACGTAGCTTAGACTCAGCCAGTGAGACCCTGTCCGGGTCATCATATACGAGACCCAGGGCTTCAAAAAACTCCTCCACTGATTGTAAGGCCGGAGAGTCTGATGGTAGGGAGAAAGCCCAAGCCTGCGGATCTCCTTGCAGGAGCGAAATTACAATGCCCACCCGTTGTTCCTCACCGCCGGAGGATCTAGGGCGTAACCTGAAGAACAATTTACAAGCTTCTCTGAAGGTTACAAATTGGTCTCTCCCTCCTGAGAACCTATCAGGTAAAGCCACTTTTGGCTCAGGAGTATCCTGGTTTCCCGTAGCAACGGTGGAACCCAAGGATTGCTGCTGCTGCTGCAGCACTGTTGCTTTTAATCCTGCCACTTCAAGGGATAACCCCTGTAATTGATTCGCCAAAACCGTAACCGGATCCATAGTGGAACAGAAAAATACAAAGCAAAACAGCAAGCAAAAAAAAAAAAAAAGAAATGTCACTTTTTTTTTTTTTTTAAATGGCCAGATATACTGTCACGACCGCTATCCCAGCAGCAGTCGTGTCGCACCAGACGGAGGGGAAGGGGGACCCTTATCTACGGATGGGAAATAGAACGGTCACCCCTGACTAACCCTAAGCTGGCACCTGTCTGCCCTGATACCCTAGATGGGGTGTGAACCCGTGCGGCGAGCAGGATGCCTAAACCCTCAGTCACCCTAACAAGACTAGACTGGGGAAAGTCAGATGGGAGCACTAGTCACCATCACTCAGGTCTAGGAGAACAACAGGGGAAGACAGCAACAAACAAACAATCTATAACATAAATAGACTTATCCAGTCACGAGCAGAGAAGGTGATCCCAAACAACGACAGTCCACGCCAGACAAGAGCTCCACAGCAATACCGTCAAACGATCTCCTTCAAAGGCCACAATAGCACTGGAAGTAAGGACTATATCTGGCAATGACTGCAAGTGAAACTGAAACTAATATAGTAGCTGGGAGTGGCAGACAGGACTCACCTGAGAAGGATGCCTACAAACTCCCAGTCAGGACAAAAAGGTTCACAAGGCAAAACCCGGATGACATACCCTGAACCACGGAGCAAACTCACAAGCTATCGCGAGTAGCAAATCGCTGCGACCTTCTCCTCCCAGACCTGTCTGGATCATTCACAGTCGTGACACAAAGATATTCTAGTTTTCAAACCAGCACCTGGATGTGAATTCTTTTGTAATTGCATATACCTTATTTTTCACTTTATAAGACGCACCTAGGTTTTTGAGGAGGAAGATAGGAAAAAAAAATAGTTTGAACCAAATGGTGTGCTTTTGGTGGGTTTTGAACTAATGGGGGTCTGTCGATGATGCACTGCCATGGGGAGGATGTGTGGATGATACACTGTTAGGCCTCTTTCCCACGAACGTAATCGTTCCATGGCTGTATTGCGGGCCGCATACGGCGGTTCTGAAATACACGGGTCACCAGCCGTGTATTCACTTGAATGGGTCCGCAAATCCGGAGATGCGATGTGTAACGGAAGCACGGAACGGAACCACTATGGAGTGTTTCCGTGGGGTTCCGTTCCGCAAAAAAATAGAACTTCGGTCACCAATGCACGGAACGGAACAAATACGTTTGTGTGCAAGAGACCTTATGGGGGATCTCTGGATTACACTGTTATGGGGGATCTGTGGATGACACACTGTTATGGGGTAACTGTGGATGATACACTGTTATGGGGGATCTGTGGATGACACGGTTATGGGCGATCTGTGGATAACACACGGCTATGGGGGATCGGTGGATAACACACTGTTATGAGGGATCTGTGGATGACACAATTATGGGGGATCTGTGGATGACACTGTTATGGGGGATCTGTGGATGACACTGTTATGGGGGATCTGTGGATGACACACTGTTATGAGGTATCTGTGGATGACACACTGCTATGGGGGATCTGCGAATGAAGCACTGTTATGGGGGGATCATTGAATGAAACATAGAATGTGTCAGCAGATAAGAACAATTTGGCCCATCTAGTCTGCCCAATATACTGAATATGAAAACAAATAAAAGTTCCAGCACTCACGATTTCTTGGTAGCTAAAAATCTTCTTCTTTATTCAGGCAGTAGAAAAAAGTGTACAGGACATCCTCCTATTAGTGCAGCAACATTAAGATTAAGATTTTTAGCTACCAAGAAATCGTGAGTGCTGGAACTTTATTTGTTTTCATGTCAAGGATATATAGGCTCACCAGCCTGTTCCGTGCATGCGGGTGATTTGGATGATTGGGTGAGCTGGACTTTCTTTGTGCATAATAAATATACTGAATACTATGGATAGCCCCTGGCCCTATATTATATGAAGGATGGTCTTATGCCTATCCCATGCATGCTTAAACTCCTTCACTGTATTTGCAGCTACCACTTCTGCAGGAAGGCTATTCCATGCATCCACTACTCTCTCAGTAAAGTAATACTTCCTGATATTACTTTTAAACCTTTGCCCCTCTAATTTAAAACTATGTCCTCTTGTAGCAGTTTTTCTTCTTTTAAATATTCTCTCCTCTTTTACCGTGTTGATTCCCTTTATGTATTTCTTCCAAGCTATACATGTTAAGGTCTTTTAATCTTTCCTGGTAAGTTTTATCCTGCAGTCCATGTACCAGTTTAGTAGCTCTTCTCTAAACTCTCTCCAAAGTATCAATATCCTTCTGGAGATATGGTCTCCAGTACTGAGCACAATACTCCAAATGAGGTCTCACTAGTGCTCTGTAGAGCGGCATGAGCACCTCCCTCTTTCTACTGGTAATGCCTCTCCCTATACACCCAAGCATTCTGCTAGCATTTCCTGCTGCTCTGTGACATTGTCTGTCTCCCTTTTAAGTCTTCTGAAATAATGACCCCTAAATCCCTTTCCTCAGATACTGAGGTTAGGACTGTATCACAGATTTTATATTCTGCTCTTGGGTTTTTATGCCCCAGGTGCACGATCTTGCACTTATCAACATTACATTTTAGTTGCCAGATTTTTGACCATTCCTCTAGTTTTCCTAAATCCTTTTCCATTTGGTGTATCCCTCCAGGAACATCAACCCTGTTACAGATCTTTGTGTCATCAGCAAAAAGACACACCTTACCATCGAGGCCTTCTGCAATTTCGCTGATAAAGATATTAATCAATATGGCTCCCAGAACAGATCCCTGAGGTACCCCACTGGTAACAAGACCATGGTCTGAATATACTCCATTGACTACAACCCTCTGTTGTCTGTCCTTCAGCCACTGCCTACTCTATTCAACAATATGGGAGTCCAAGCCCAAAGACTGCAATTTATCGATAAGCCTTCTATGTGGGAGAGTATCAAAAGCCTTACTAAAATCTAGATAAGCGATGTCTACTGCACCTCCGCCATCTATTAATTTAGTCACCCAATCAAAAAAATCAATAAGATTAGTTTGACATGATCTCCTTGAAGTAAACCCACGCTGTTTTTCATCTTTCAATCCATGGGATTTTAGATGTTCCACAATCCTCTCCTTAAGTATGGTTTCCATTAATTTCCCCACTATTGATGCAGGCTTACTGGCCTATAGTTGCCCGATTCCTTCGTACTACCTTTCTTGTGAATGGGCACAACATTTGCTAATTTCCAATCTTCTGGGACAACTCCTGTTGCCAGTGATTGGTTAAATAAATCTGTTAATGGTTTTGCTAGTTCACCGCTGAGCTCTTTTAATAGCTTTGGGTGTATCCCATCAGGCCCCTGTGACTTATTTGTATTAATTTTAGACAGCTGACTTAGAACCTCTTCCTATGTAAAGACACATGCATCAAAACA
This sequence comes from Bufo gargarizans, assembly GCF_014858855.1. Lineage (NCBI taxonomy): Eukaryota > Metazoa > Chordata > Amphibia > Anura > Bufonidae > Bufo > Bufo gargarizans. The sequence goes on from NC_058087.1 coordinate 75,548,885, forward strand.
TTCATTAGTATTCTTTCCTAACTGAGGTCCTTTTCCTTCATTTTCCTTTGTAAAAACTGAACAGAAGTATTCATTGAGGCAGTCATCAGCTAGTTCTTTATATTCTTCCATATACCTTCCTTCTTTTGTTGTTAATTTTATAATTCCTTGTTTTAGTTTCCTTTTTTCATTTATGTATCTGAAGAATGCCTTATCGCATTTTTTCCCTGCTTGAGCTAATTTCTCTTCTGCCTGTGCTTTAGAAGCTCTTATAACAACTTGTTTGGCCTCTCTCTGCCTAATCTTATAAATTTGCCTGTCAATTTTGTTTTTATAATTCCTAAATGCTATCTTTTTGTTTTTAATGATTTTGTCCACTTCTGCTGAGTACCACAGTGGTCTCTTCCTTTGTTTGCTTTTACTGACAAGCCTAATGCAATTTTCTGTTGCCTTCAATAGTGCCACTTTTAAGTAGTCCCATTTCTCCTGGACTCCAATGAAACTGTTCCAATCTGATAGGGACTCATATACCACTAATCTAATTTTAGAAAAGTCAGTTTTTCTAAAATCTAAAACTTTTATTTTTGTTTGGTGTGACTCAGTCACTGTACTTATAGTAAACCACACTGATGATCACTAGATCCCAAGCTTTCCCCTACATAATATCAGATACCAAATTCCCATTTGTGAATACTAAATCTAAAATGGCCTCCTTCCGGGTTGGCTCCTCAACTACTTGCTGTAGAGATAATCCCAGTAGGGAATTTAGAATATCTGTACTCCTGGCAGAACTAGCTATTTTGGTTTTCCAGTTTACATCAGGAAGATTGAAGTCTCTCATAATGATAACTTCCCCTTCAATGTCATTTTAGCTATTTCCTCAACTAGTAGATCATCTAATTATTTGACTTGGCTAGGTGGTCTATATATCACACCTACACAAGTTACCTTATGATTATCAAGCTGCAAGGTAACCCAAACTGACTCTAAATTGTTCTCGCTAACTTGTTTCAAATTAGATTTTATGCTATCTTTCACATACAGGGCCACCCCTCCCCCTTCTTGCCTTCTCTGTCTTTCCTGTATAGAGAACCCTGGTATTGTTATATCCCAGTCATTACTCCCATTGAACCACGTCTCAGTAACAGCCACTAAATCTATATTCTCAGATGCCATTATAGCCTCAAGTTCATTGATCTTATTCCCTAAACTGCGAGCATTTGTAGACAAGAATCTGAGCTTGTCATTTCTTAACCTTTGTGCTACTGGCATCTTCTGGCATTGTTCCTGGGCAGTTGGACTGCTGGATTATCACTCTTCCCCCCCCCCCCCCCCATTTCCTAGTTTAAATGCTCCTTAGCAAATATTAGAACTGTTCACCGTAAAAAAAAAAAAACGGTGTCAAAAAAGCTATTTTTGTCACTCACCTTACATCACACAAAGTATAATACCAAGCGATCAAAAAGTCATACGCACCCCAAAATCATACGAAACAGTTATCTTATCTCGCAAATAATGAGACCCTACTTAAGACAATCGCCCCCCCAAAAAAACAAAAAAAACTATGGCTCTCAGAATATGGAGACACTAAAACATGATTTTACAAAACTTTAATAAAAAAGTATACATATTACTTATCGCCGTGTCGGTAGGAATCTGCTGTATAAAATATCACATGACCTAACCCCTCAGGCGAACACCGTAAAAAAATAAAAAATAAAAAGTGTGTCAAAAAAGTCATTTTTTGTCACCTTACATCACAAAAAGTGTAATACCAAGCAATCAAAAAGTCATATGCACCCCAAAATAGTACCAATCAAACAGTCATCCCATATCGAAAAAAATTAGCCCCTAAAAAATTTTGTTTAAGAAATTATGGCTTTCAGAATATGGAGACACAAAAAAAAAAATATATTTTTTTAATGCCTTATTATATAAAACTGAAACAAACAACAACAAAAATAGTAGTATTTGGTATTGTCGCGTCCATAACAACCTGATCTATAAAAATACCACATGATTTAACCTGTCAGATGAACATTGTAAATAACAAAAAATAAAAACGGTGCCAAAACTACTATTTTTTTTTACCTTGCCTCACAAAAAGTGTAATATAGAGCAACCAAAAATTATATGTACCCTAAAATAGTACCACCAAAACTGCCAACTTATCCCGTAGTTTCCAAAATGGGGTCTTTTGTTTGGAGTTTCCAGTCTAGGGGTGCATCAGGAGGTCTTCAAAATTATCCCAGTGAAATCTGCCCTCCAAAAACCATATGGCATTCCTTTCCTTCTGTGCCCGTACAACAGTTTACAACCACATATGGGGTGTTTCTGTAAACTACAGATTCAGGGCAATAAATATAGAATTTTGTTTGGCTGTTAACCCTTGCTTTGTTGCTGTAAAAAGTGGATTAAAATGGAAAATCTGCAAAAAAGTAAAATTCAAAAATTTCGTCTAAATTTTCCTTTAATTCTTGTGGAACACCTAAAGGGTTACCAAAGTTTGTAAAATCAGTTTTGAATACCTTGAGGGGTGTATTTGCCAAAATGTGGTCTTTTTTTGGAGTTTCTACTCTAGGGTTGCATCAGGCAACTTAAAATTATCCCAGTAAAATCTGCCTTCCAAAAACCACATGGCGTTCCTTTCCTTCTGCGCCCTGCCGTGAGCCCGTACAGCAGTTTACGACCACATATGGGGCGTTTCTGTAAACTACCGAATCAGGGCAATAAATATAGAATTTTGTTTGGCTGTTAACCCTTGCTTTGTTACTGAAAAAAATTGATTAAAATTGAAAATCTGCCCAAAAAGTGAAATTCTGAAATCTCATCTACATTTTAAGTTCTTTGCCAACAGCGCCATCTACTGTTATGATGCAGCTTGGTTTTACACTATTTCCTATACTAGAAATGAGCCCCTGCTGAGCTCTCTTAAGTTTGGCCATTCCAGCCACCTTAGTTTTCCCATCTGCCCGTGGGTCCTGCCCCTTCTTCTTGCAGAAGCCACCTTGTTTGTCTCTCTCCACCCTTTGTGTCATCCTGATGTTTAACCCTACCATAGCACAGTCGGTGAGTCTTACTACCTTTTTAATCATCCCACACTGGTTATCTTTGTATTTCTGTACCCATGTTATACTATGCGGTCAGTCTCCTTCATGGTTAGGCTACTTTCACACTAGCGTTTTAGTTTTCCGGTATTGAGCTCTGTTATAGGGGCTCAATACCGGGAAAAAACATATTACTTACTGGTAATTTCCTTTTCATGAATCCTCCATGACGGCATACCATGAGAGATGACCCGCCTCCAACCAGGTAGGGACAGGAAGTATAAAATAGACCCTCCTCCAGCATATCCTCAGTGTCTTCTGGACCGACAGCCTAGAGAATCTATTCCTCCAATATAACGTATATGTACATATATATATATATATATATATATATATTTTTTTTTGCACACACGCCCACACCTAAAGTTTACTTCTTAATTACAGGGTGTTTTTTTTGGGGGGGGAGGGGGGAGGGAAATCCCTGCCGTCATGGAGGATTCATGAAAAGGAAATTACCGGTAAGTAATATGGTTTTTCCCTTTCTTCCTCCATGACGGCATACCATGAGATATATCAGATCAAAATTATTCTAGGGAGGGACGATGGCTTCTAAAACTCTCCTACCAAAGGAAAGCTCCTGCTTTGACCGCGTGTCCACTCTATAATGTTTAATAAAGGTATGAGGGTTGGACCATGTTGCAGCCCTACAGATCTGTTCTATTGACACATTAGCTCTTTCTGCCCATGAAGTAGAAATTGATCTTGTGGAGTGAGCTTTGAAATTTTTGGGTGGCGAAGCCCCCATAGCATTGTAAGTTTCTAGTATCGCTGATTTGATCCATCTGGCTAAAGAGTCTTTTGTGGCTCTATGGCCTTTAAAATTTTCCTTGAAACTGTATAAACAGATAATCTGATTTTCTGAAAGCTTTTGTGGCCTCCAAATAGACTGAGATGGCCCTGCACACATCTAGTTTGTGAAATCTTTCTTCACCTTCAGTTTTTGGATTAGGACAGAAGGAAGGAATCACAATCTCCTCTTGTCTATGAAAATTTGTAACCACCTTAGGAAGGAAGGAAGGAAACATCCAACCTAAACACCATTCTGTCTGGAAATATCAAGAGAAATGTCTCTACTATCTTCAGAGCCTGGATCTCACAAATTCTGCGAGCTGATGTGATGGCCACTAAAAACAAAGCCTTCAATGTGATGTATTTTAACGACACATCAGACAATGGCTCAAAGGGTGCTAATATTAACCCTGAAAGGACCAGATTAAGATCCCAAGGAGAGACATAAGGTCTAAAAAAGGGTCTCAATCTATCTGCCCCTTTTAAAAACGTAATAATCCAAGGGTGGTCCCCGATTTTAATATCAAAGACTGAGCTTAGTGCTGATACATGCACCCTTAAAGAATTAGGACGCAACCCTTTATCAAAACCGTATTGTAGGAACCCTAATACCGTCTGAATGGAAAAAAATCTGGCAGGAATTTTTAGATTGAGAACACCAAGCACGAAATTTTGACCAAATTTTTAGAGGTCACCACCTTCCTGCTAGCTGCCATTGTATTTATTATATCATCTGATAGACCTTTGGATTTTAAAGTTAGCCTTTCAGATTCCAGGCAGCCAGGTGTAGTTTTTCTACCCGGGGGTGATAAATTGGACCTTGAGCTAGAAGGTTCTTCGTCCAGGGGAGGATCCATGGACTCCCTAATGACAGAGTTTTCAACAGGGGGAACCATGATTTTTTCGGCCATAGTGGGGCTATCAGTATTACATGAGCCCTTTCTATCGGCATGTTTGATCATCAAAGTCAGAAAGTTAGGGGTATCCTAAGTAGATATTGGGATGTTCGCCTAACTGATCTAGATATAAAGGATGTGCTCCCCCTCCAGATCGGCGATTACATATAGACGTGGATGCTCCTTAAAGGACAGATTGGTACACAGTCACTACCAGAAACCAGTAGGAACCACCACATGGCTTAATCCCAAACCAACGGGCACCTACAAGTGTGGTGGAAACTGTATCTGTTGCCCCTTCATTTTAAAATCAAAAGTGCTCACTAGTGTCAGCACTGGAATAACATACACTATACGGGACAACTGTCATACCCAAGGGGTGATCTACCTATGTACCTGTAGTTGTCCCCTAAGTTACGTTGGAAAAACCAAACGTGAGTTTAGGAGACGGGTTGGGGAACACCTAGGTGATGTTAGGAATCGCAGAGACAAACCGATCGCACGTCATGTGCTTGAGGCACATGATGGCGACGTGAGTACACTCAAATTCCAGGTTATTGAAGTCACACGGCAGTCACCAAGGGGTGGCGACTGGGATAACAGAATTCTCTGCAAAGAAGCCCAATGGATATATCGCATTAAAACAGTATTTCCAATGGGACTAAATTAACAGATTTCCTTTGGTTGTTTTATTTAGTCTCCGTCACGTTTCATGTAGTAGCCATATCCATGGTTACCCTTCAAATATGTGATTCTTGAATATCTTGCCTTACATCGGACCGAAATTGGTCCATTTTGATATATATAAATATGGGGTCCTGTTCTTTTGACATAAATTTATGTTAATACAGTTTATTCTATCCAGCCCCTTTCTATACCCCCTCTACATGCATGTGGGATAGTTCGCTTTAAAGATGCATAGTTTTATAATGTATGGCCCCAGAACTTATATATTCCTACTATTACTCCACTCCCCCTTACAATCATGTGGGCAGTATAGCTATCTGCCGTCCTGACTCTCCTCCTACACTCCTGCAAGCGTTTCACAGGCAGGAAGTGACGATGTGAGTGATGCCCGCTCACTTCCGGTTTTGGAATCACATGTGCGTTCTACCTGGCGCTGCGTGCGTTCCAAATACCGGAAGTGGTGTTGTGTTCGATTCCAAGGCAGTAATAGGGCTATCCAGGAGGTGGGGTTCACTTCTAGGCGCCAAAAACAGGTATTTGAATCACCTACCCAGCAATACCAATGCACCTTATGACGCCAGGAGGTCTGCTATGTAATTATCAGAAGTTTGCCCTCTAATATCAGATGGGCGATTATCTAATGAAACCTGCAATAATGTATCATCTATCCTGAGTCCCCTGATGAACCAGTCTTTACAACATCTGGGGAAACGCGTCGGGACAAACTGCTAAAGAAGCGACGAACATCATCAATCCTTACAGGCAGGGTAACATTAGGCGACAGCGAGGGCTTAGCCACCGAGAGGTGGGGGTCGCCCCTTTCGGGGAGGGTGCTCCGCCTGTAGGCAGGGGTACATTGAGGGATGTATTAGGGATTTTGTTCCCTTCCCCTTATCCACCACCTGTCTTTCACCGTTTGGCCAGGTCCGCAGTCATCTAACTGTAAGTTGCCGTTAATTTCTGTATATATCAGACTGCACTATCCTGATACGTCCAAAGTAAGGCCTTGTCTATTTATTTGACGTAGCCTAACATACATATTAAGATGGGGTAATATTTTAACCAACGATAGTAAAAGTTATGTTTTAGATGAAAAGTCATTTCTCTCTGTGATTACTACATGAGCACTTTCTAGCCTGATCTTCCTCAATACCCTGGGAATTAATGCTAGGGGAGGGAATGCATACGCTAGGTGAAAATCCCACTTTTGTGCTAGCGCATCTACCCTTATGTTCCCATCGAATGGATTTAAAGAGAAGAACTTCTCGAGTTTTGAATTTTGTGCTGTGGCGAATAGGTCTACCTGCGGAACCCCCCACATTGAGGTTATATGGGAAAAGACCTTTTCCTCCAGACTCCACTCTGTGGATTTTAGAGGAACCCGACCTAAGAAGTCTACTTTTACATTTAGAGATCCCTTGAGATGTACCGCTGAAAGGGAATTTACGTGATTTTCTGCCCACTAAAAAATGTTTTCCGCCAATTGGCCCAGACTCTCGCTCCTTGTTCCTCCCTGATGATTTAGGTAGGCTACCACCGTAGTATTGTCGGATCTTACTTGTATATCCTTCCCTATTGTCTCCTGAGACAAAGCTTTTAATGCTTCCCAAACGACCCAGAGTTCTCTCTGGTTTGAGGATTGACTCCTCTGATCCATAGACCATTCTCCTTGGCAGGTATGGATGGAGCAGTAAGCTCCCCACCCCCACAGACTTGCGTCGGTGGTGATTGTCTGAATCTGATCGGGAAACCACTGTACTCCTCCTCTTAGATGATCTGGGTTTAACCACCACTGGAGGGAGTTTTTTACCCAAGGAGGAATAGGAATTGTCAGATCTAAGGCCTCTTGCCTTCTGTTCCAAACTCAGAGAATGGGTGCGAGTGTGGAATTGGGCCCACTTCACTGCAGGGATACACAATGTTAGGGAGCCTAACAGTCTCATGCTTTCCCTGACAGAACAACTTTCCATCTCCGAGAACCTTGACACTTTTTTATTTTATTTCTTCTGATACCTTCTCGGCTGGAAGAAACATCTTTTGAAGTATGGAGTCCAGACAGACTCCTAAAAAAACTAGTCATTGTGAAGGGAAGAGTTTTGACTTTTCCCAGTTTACGATCCACCCTAATTGGGACAGGATCTGACACGTTTTTGATATTTTTAACTCTAGGTCCTTTTCTGAGTTTCCTACCAAAAGAAGGTCGTCTAAGTAGGATATTATTTCGATATTTCTTCTTCTTAGATGAGCCATGACCTCTGTCATCACCTTCGTGAACACTCTCGAAGCGGAGGTGATCCCGAAGGGGAGAAGCTGAAAATGACACAGTCTTTTCTCCAGAAACACTGCAAACCGCAGATACTTCTGGGCCTCTATGCATATAGGAATATGGTAATATGCGTCTCTTAGATCTATGGACGCTAAAAAATCGTTGACCTTAGGGTTTCCATCTTGAACCTTTCGTATCTTATGAATTTGTTCAATTTTTTTAGGTTCAGGATCAACCGGAACTTCCCGCTGGGTTTTTTCACCAAAAACACTGTTGAGTAGTAACCTTTCTCTTGTTGAGAATAGGGTACTGGAATAATGGCTCTTTGGGACAAAAGATTTTGGACACCCTCCTCGAGAGATTCCTGAAGGAGGGATGTCCTCTGGATGGGCGTTACCCTGAAAAGGTTTTCTGGGGGAAGAAGACGGAATGAAATATCCAGACTTTCCGTTATGATGTTTAACACCCATGAATTCTGGGTGATATTTTCCCAATTTTCTAGAATTTTTTTTAGTCTTCCCCCCACTTGAGTCTTGGCGTCATTGCTTAGAAGCCTCCGTATTTTTGGGGGTGAACATGAAACCTCTGTTCCTTCCCATACTCAGATTTTTTCCTGTCCTCCTCTATCTGTTCTTTTAGACTGAAAGGGACCCCTTTTCTTTGCTTTAGAAAACGGAAATTTTCTTTTATTTGTTTCTTTTGGAAAGGATTTTTTCAAATCCGCTTTCTCTAATATGGATTCCAAGTCCTGCCCAAACATTAAATTGCAATGAAAAGGTAAATTACATAATTTTATTTTAGATGCAACATCCCCATTCCAGGATTTTAACCATAGGGCCCTCCTAGCTACTACTGCTAGACTAGAAGTTCTGGTGGCTATCCTAACTGACTCCGCTGTTGCGTCAGATAAAAAGTCTACTGCTTTTAATAAAAGGGGGAAAGAATCCTCTAGAGTATCATAAGGTCTCCCTTCTTTAAGTAGGACCTCCAACTGCTGTAACCACTTTTTTAAATACCTGGAAACTGAAGTTGCAGCTAAATTGGGTTTAAAGGGAACCTGTCACCATGATTTTGCGCATAGAGCTGGGGACATGGGCTGCTAGATGGCCACTAGCACATCTGCAGTACCCAGGTCCCATAGCTCTCTGCGCTTTTATTGAGTTAAAAAACCGTTTTGAGTGATATGCTAATTACCTCATATGTGTCCTGTAGCCCGAGATGAGTCAACCGGAAAGGAGCCCAGCACCGCCCCGCATCCTCCAATTCTCCTCCCTGCTGGGTGACGTCGCATAGCTGGAGCGCCGAAATCTCGCGATGCGCGAGCTAGCGCATGCGCAGTGTCGGCATCATGTTCATTCCCTGTGCTGGCAACAGCACAGGGAACGAACTACGCATGCGCTAGCTCGCGCATAGCGAGATTTCGGCGCTCCAGCTATGCGACGTCACCCAGCAGGGAGGAGAATTGGAGGACGCGGGGCGGTGCTGGGCTCCTTTCCGGTTGACTCATCTCGGGCTACAGGACACATATGAGGTAATTAGCATATCACTCAAAACGGTTTTTTAACTCAATAAAAGCGCAGAGAGCTATGGGACATGGGTACTGCAGATGTGCTAGTGGCCATCTAGCAGCCCATGTCCCCAGCTCTATGCGCAAAATCATGGTGACAGGTTCCCTTTAAACACGGCCAAAGCAGCCTCCCAGACTTTCTTTAAAGTGGAATCTACTTTTTTATCCATGGGATCTTTTATTGATCCCATATCTTCAAAGGGAAGCAAATTGGATCCCTTAACTAATTTTGAAAGGGAAACATCAACTTTAGGGCAAGAGGTTAACAGGGTTTCATCCTCCTCATTAAAGGGAAACCTATGTTTCATGGTTCTGGAAATAAAGATTTTCCTATCAGGAGATTTCCATTCTCTTTTAATCATATCTAACATATTTTAATGAACTGGAAAGACCAGTTTTTTTCTGTGCTCGAGCCCCCCATACATTTCGTCCTGAACAGACCTATGAATTTTTTCGTCGGACAGGTTCATAGTTGTCCTAATTGCTTTTATCAACTCGTTTGCATCTTCTGAAGAGAATAGAAAACTTCTGAACTCTGTTTCTGAGCCTGAAGAATCGATGGAATCATCACTATCTGAGTCCTGATCTGAGTTTGAGGAAACCGACTCGTAATTTTTACCCCGTGACTTAGTTTTATGTACTGTCGGGTTAGATGTGGACTGTTCCGCAAACACTGACCGCATCTCCTCTCTAATCACGTCTTTTAGTTCATCTCTAATGGACGGAACTAAATCTCTGGCCATGCTCGCCGTGCAAGTCTTGCAGAGATTTTTAGAGCCTTCTGTTAATTTTGTCAGACAACTAACACATTTCTTAGTGTTAAGAGAGGACTTGGTCTTTTTAACCCCCTCTTTTTCACTCTATCAACACACATGAAGAGAGGGAAAGAGAGAGAGAGTAAGGGAGGAAGACATTAATAAGGTAACAAAATGCCATAGTCTTCTCTCCCCTTGGATGACTTACTGCAGCAGCACCCCCAGGAGTCTCCATCTGTCCTGTCGCTATGTCCGACATTTTGCCACTCTGCATCCCCCTTTTTAATCTCTCCTTACCTTCAGACCTCAGATCAGTGGGCGACCTCCGTCTTGATCTGTCGCGCCGAATTAGGCTTTGCCCCCTACGGCCGTCACGCCAAATCGGAAGTTCCACGTGGAACGCATCGCACTTCCGGTGACATCACTAGGCGCCAGAGGAAGTGCTGTGATGAGGAGCGTCTTGCCGAGACCGGAGGAACTAAGTAAGTGTCCGGTCAGCACATGGCCCCTCCAAGCCGGCGCAAACAAGGAGGTAAGGAGCAGGATACCTACTTACATTTCCAGCACCAATGCAACTCCAATATAAGAGGTTGGTGCTGCCTGCCCCCTCATGTGCAACAAAAGGCATTCCTTGATTTCCCCCACCTCTGCCTGCCTACACAGAGATGGACCCATAGCAAATGCCATGAGTGTTGATCTGTCTCCCACCTGGAGGGACAGGAAGACACTGAGGATATGCTGGAGGAGGGTCTATTTTATACTTCCTGTCCCTACCTGGTTGGAGGCGGGTCATCTCTCATGGTATGCCGTCATGGAGGATGAAAGCGAAAAAAAACAATTCCGTTTTGTCCCCATTCATTGTCAATGGGGACAAAACTGAACTGAACAGAACGGAATGCTCCAAAATGCATTCTGTTCCATTTAGTTGCGTTCCCATACCGGAGAGCAAACCACAACATGTTGTAGTTTGCTTTCTGTCCTGGGATGCGGGCAAGACGGATCCGGCGTGACCCCTAATGCAAGTCAATGGGGACAGATCCGTTTTCTTTGCCACAATAGAAAACGGATCTGTGCTCCATTGACTTTCAATGGAGTTCACGACGGATCCGTCTTGGCTATGTTAAAGATAATACAACCGGATCTGTTCATAACGGATGCAGGCGGTTGTATTATCAGTAACGGAAGCGTTTTTGCTGAACCATGACGGATCCAGTAAAGACGCTAGTGTGAAAGTAGCCTTAGTCAGCCATCTTGCATACATCTGTCTTATTCATGCCATATGTATTTCTATGTTTGTGTTTACATATGCTCTTATTATACTGTGTCATGTATATACGTGCCTCATAGTAAGCACCGTTATTTTCCTTGTTGTAGTTTGATCCTTTTCGATAAAAGCTGTAAAGGACCCCCAGCGTCTACCTCAGTGAATTGTTAGGAAAGAGTTTAGCTGCCTGTCAGGGTGGCAGAACATATACAGTATAGACACAAATATGAAACTCCTTAAGAGCTAGTCTACCAGAGGCATGTCCGGTCATGTTTTTAAGGCAATATTACACAGCAGTACAATAGATAATCTTAATTTATAAAGAAATGGTACAAGTCTGGTACATGCTCAGACATGCTTATTCCTACAAGAACATGTTTTAAAGTGAATATCCACAATGTCATGGTTTAAATAAATATCAGTTTAGACAAAAATGTCAAATACATTACTTATCTTGTGCTGATTCTAAGTTACAGTCTGTACTATAGTCTACAGCTGCATTTACAATTCTGCAGCCTTTGGAACTCACATATCTGGCATATGACATATCCCAGTACTCAGGATTACATCAGGTTAAAACAAAAGGAAGGAGCTCGGTTAGACCTTGTTCAGAATGGCATATTGTACTTGTGTTGGTACCTGTTTCTGGCAGGCCTTGACTGTATTTCACGGTTACTTTCCATTAAAGGGCTATTCCAATACTCGGACAAGAAACTGAGTCATTACACACAGAGCAACAGTACAACTCATACAACTCTAGGATCTATTAGACGGGTGGTTATTGTTCAAACTTTCATATAACCTTTATAGTTTCAGCAATTATTGTCATATGTAATAGTGTGCAGCAATCAAGTGAGCGATAAATCACTAGTTTTCCATGGTTTGGACAAACCTGCCTGACTCAAAGATTATCATTTGTTGCCGCCAAATCTCTTCATCTGATCAAAAATCTGCCAGTCGTTAACAGTGTAAATTCTAAAGAGGCGAATGAGCAACAATCACAAAGCGCAAACAGTGAAATGTAGCAATTGTTATTTTGTGTAACTAAATAAGGGACAATTATTATATTGACGTATCCATAAACCAGTTGATCTCCCTGCACTGGCGTGAGCCAGCTCGGGGCGTAAGTTATAGTAAATCCAGGCAGGCAGCGCAAAATCCCTCCTGATAAGCTCCACCCCTTTTTAGGGACTTCAGAAGAATGCGGAGAAGCTTAAAAAGTGACAAATTAATTGTTAAATTATGGCGTGTACCATAATTTGGAGGGTTTTTTAAAAACCTATAGTAAATGTCCCCTAATGTCTTCTGAACACAAACTACTTTCTAAATCATTGCATGCCGTTCAATATTGAAAAATATATCTGTCAGTCTAATAGGACCCTAATATTATATCTAAAGATGAGTGAATTTCATATTTTGAAATTCTTTCACGCTTCGTTTGGTGGTAAAAGCAGAATTGCGTTATGGCTTCCGTTACCATGGACCATAACGCAATTCTATGATGGAATGCATAACAGAATGCCTTTAGAGGCATTCCGTCATAATAGAAGTCTATAGGCTGCAAAACGGATCTGTCCTGTTTCCGTTATGCAGGGGAGTTCGCTCATCTCTAATTATATCCTACACATGGATTATTAACCTTTATTGCTTGAGCCTCACACATTATTTCCCAGTTAAAGCCTCCCATAACTCACAGTGCTGCAACTGAGAATGCTTGCCTAGCAGGCTGAAGTTAAGCTACAGGTCATAAACCTAGGCAGTGAGCAATAAATATCACATCTTGGGCCAGTAAATGCTAATAATGTGGAACATAAAAAATAAAATAAAAATGTATTACTATATATACTGTATATTAGAATACCCCTTTACAGGGGTTGTCCTAGCATGACAATTGATTACCTATCCATCTGATAGTTTGGGTCGGACTATCCTCGATCCTCCATTGATCATGAGAAAGGGGGTATCTAATCGACCAACTGATCATGAGAGAGGGGGGTCTGTGATATTTATCCCCCATGCGTTTCATGGTCAGGTTGTAAAAGCTGAGAAATAGATGGTCAGGTTGTAAAAGCTGAGAAATAGATGGTCAGGTTGTAACAGCTAAGAAATAGATGGTCAGGTTGTAACAGATGAAAAGTCATATTTGACCATTAACAGGAGTGCACCATGAGGACAATCAACTATTTAACTAGACATATTGTGACCTAAGCTATTATAACACCACACTAAATGTACAGGTAAACGGCATACTGTGGGTCTGGAAGGTCACCTACATCTTGGTTATTTAGTGTATTACTTTCTAAAGGTTACTGCATAGCATCTTGAGTAATATGACTAGTGTCACAAGTATGCCATTATAAAACCCCTCTGTTTATTTATCCCTAGTAGGAGATATTTTATTAGGAAATATGTAAAATTAGTACCAGTAATTCAACTACACACATAAAAAGAAAAACACACAAATATAATATGAACTATTGCATTTATTCTGTATACCCATTAAATCTTCAATACAAAATTCAGATCGAAGGAATGAAAACAACACAGAACCTGTTAAGACAACAGAAAAGCAGGCAGAAGTTGGGCTGAATGGAATCTCAATATGAAAAGGAAAACAATGAATTCACCAATACCTGAAACCAATGAAACTGCTCAGGTTGTGTCCCCTGGAAAACAATCCTATCACTTAAAGAGAAACGGTCACCATAAAATGCAATGCAATCTGCCGCCGGTGGAGCTAAGCAGATTGATATGTATTTTTTACTTTATAAGTGGGGGAAAAAAATGTCAGTATAAAGCGAATACTAATTAGGGCTTTCATTATGGAAGCACTCTTTAGTAAGGAGGAGGAGTGGCGAGTGTAGAGCTGCTATTGCTTGCTGTACTTACCGCTCCCTGGTCTTCTTCTAGGCGCCGCACTAACCTGTCCTGACTGCGTACAGTGTTGCTGTTCACTGAATCTTTTCCTATTAAACTATATATTATTCTGGATTTATATAGTTAAAGTGATGGGCGAGCACACTTCATTTGGATCATAGAATAAAATTTAATTAAATCACGATGTTCAAACGTAACGGTCCAATTAAATAAAATACAATAAAATACAATGTTAGTAACAAATAAATCTTACACGAATGAGGATAATAAATGGGGCAATTAATTCATGTGAACCCTTTAGGTCTAGTGTGACCAGAGTGCTAGACAGTGTCAGTGTCTTCTCAAATCCACAGATGTTCCAATGGTTTTGGATAGCATTAATCCAGCATCAATGTAGATGAATATATAAAGATGTCCAGAACAGTTCAATCTCTGGTCAACTAGTTAGCTCAGATTCGTTCAAAAAAAACACGTGTAGAAACGTTGGGTGCAGATCTTGTGCACCTATTATTAAATGGTGATAAACAGTCCCGTAGCTACTGTACTGACTTGGCTTTGTGAGTTAAATAACTCCTTACCTCCCTCGTTGTATGCGGTCGCTTGTAGTTGCTTTCAAACGTGAGTCGGGCAGCGCGGGATGCTTCCGGCGTCTTACTTCATTCAGCTGCAGCTGACTTACCCGAAGTCTCACGAGATTTCCAAGCGAAGTTTCCGTCCTCGAGGGAATACAGTATGTCTTTGGTATCGTTGCAATGAATATCAAAGTCCTGTGATCTAGTTGTATAGCATGGCCATGCTTAAGGTGCTTTTCTTACAGGTGTGCGATCCGGCCCATACGCGTTTCGGGAACACTCTTTCCCTTCATCAGTGGTCACGCCTCACCTGTTGACCTACTCCTTATATATCCTGGATAGCACCAAGAAATGGACAACTGGATTTCTTATTTCCTGAATTTTCATGCGTTATAATACATGCGTTTTTTGATGCGGTTTTTTTCTACTTATGCGTTTTTCAGCCCATACATTCAGATTGTCAGTCTGAACATAACTATGTAATCAGAATTAATAAAATCGATTGCATATGTGAGTTATGGAATTATTAAGTTCTCTTTGTCTATGGGATCATTCATATAGCATTCTATATTCCTCTGCTTCGGGTTCTAACCCTTTCATCAAAAATGAATAATAATAAAATATTAAGATTGGACCTTTTATTAAAAATAATAAAATAGAATATCAGATAACTCCGTAATGTAGTAACCAATTGTCAAAATTTTCCATTTTTATTCTTTACTAAGGATTTCAAGTGAGAAAACTAGACATAGGGATTGCCATTTTTCTAATGATTGATGTCATGTGAGGGTCTATGTAGTAAAGGGCTGGGGGCCCCCGTCCGAGTACAGGACGCTGTGCCGATCAACGGCCAAACAGCGGCCTGCAGTCAGTTGAGGGGCACCCAGCCTACAAAAACCCGAACAATTCCAGTTCTGCATTTAGACCCGCTGGTATCATTGTTCCAAATTCATATATGCGTCTCGATTCTAGTTTCGACATTTGTTTGATATAGTTGCCTCCTCGCCAATGTCTCTCTACCTTTTCCAGTGCCATGAAGATTAATTTAGAGGGGTCTTTATTATGTACGTCCCTGAAGTGTCTCGATAGACAATGTTTATCATACCCCTTTCTTATGTTGGCTACATGTTCTGCCAGTCTCGTTTTCATGGGACGTTTGGTTCTTCCTATATATTGTTTTTTACAGGGACACTGGATCAGGTAGAGGACACCGGTAGTGTTGCAAGTGAGGCAATCTTTTATTTCCCATTTATGTGTATTTTGGGTTGAGGAGATTGTGGTTGTTTTCTTGGGTGTAGGATTAATTTTACAAGCCATACACTTGCCACATTTAAAGAAGCCTGTAAGTTTCATCCAGGTCCCCATAATTGTATTTTCTTTTTTCTTTGATTTTACAGAGGGGGCTATCTTTAAACCTAGATTTGGGGCTCTAGTAAATGTCAGAGACGGTATATTTGGCAAGAGATGACCTATCACTCTATCTCCCTGAATATGATGCCAATGTGTTTGAATGATTTTTCGCATTTCCTTGTGTTTATTGTTAAAAGGAAGAATGATTCTAGTATTTAATGTTGTACTATCTGTTTTGGTTTCTATCTCGTTATCTTTCTTTGAGAAGAATGTTTGTCTATCTAAAATCTTTGTCTTCTCCAATGCTATATCCAAAATTTTTTCAGGGTAGTGTTTATCCAAAAATTCATTCTTCATTTTTAATGCTTCTATCTCAAAATCTTCGTCATAAGTGCAGTTTCTCTTAATCCTTCGAAACTGACCAAATGGGACATTTATCAACCAGTTGGGAAGGTGACAACTAGAATATTGTATGAAGCTATTTTTGGATATCGACTTAGAGAATGTATTACATATATATTTGTTGCCCACCTGTTTGATCTTTAAATCTAAAAATTCAGTTATTTCTGTAACATTCGAGGTGAACTTCAAATTTAATTGATTCTGATTGATATCATGCAAGAATATTTCAAGTTCTTCTTTACTATGTTTCCAGATGAAAATGATATCATCTATATATCTACGCCATAGGGCCAGATCCGCCCCTAGTTTGGGCCGAATGTAGTTGGCCTCCCATTCTGCCAAAAATAAATTGGCATAACTAGGGGCGAATCTGGTCCCCATGGCGGTACCTCGTTTTTGTAGGTAGAAGTTCCCCTCGAAATAAAAATAATTATGGGTTAGAATGTAATTAATTCCATCTATAATAAAATTAATATGTGCCTCATCTAATGTCTTGTCTTTCTTAAGTTGTTGTTTAATCGCTGATGTACCTTGTTGGTGGTCAATTATAGTATATAATGACTGTACATCCAGTGTACCCATAATCCAGTCGGGTTCCACTATTAGTTCCTCTAGAGTTTGTATAATATGGGTAGTATCTTTGATATAAGAGCTGGTCTTTTTCACAACTGGTTGTATCAATATATCTATATATTTTGATAAATTAGAGGATAATGACTCTATGCCCGAAACTATTGGTCTCCCTGGTGGTTTCTCCAGGGATTTATGGATTTTGGGGAGACAATAGAAGACAGGTAGTCTCCCTTGTGTCCCCAAAATAAAGTCATATTCTTGATTAGAGATTAATGATAATTCTAAACCTTTCTTACACAATCCTTTTAGTTCTAGATCAAATTCTGCCAACGGGTCTTTTTTGAGCCTCATGTAGATCTCTGTATCATTAAGTTGTCGGAGGCACTCCTCATTGTAGTCTATCGTATTCAATATGACTACCGCGCCCCCTTTATCAGCGGGGCGTATAGTGATAGCTTCATTTTTTTGGAATTCTTTAATGGCATTAAATTCCCGTTTGGTCAGATTTTTCCGACTTGAAGATCCTATTTTAATCTTGCGTACATCTGTTTCTACATTTTTATAAAAGGTAGACATTTCCACACTAATTTCATTCCTCGGAAATAGAGTTGATTTCTTTTTCAATAGAGGTTTGTCTACTTGCCCTATAGTGTCAGTACTTATTGTTGGGTTTTTTATAAAATGTTTCTTTAAACATAAGTTTCTTATATATTTCTGAATCCCTATGTAGACAGAAAATTTGTCCAATTGCTCAGTGGGGGCAAATTTCAGGCCCTTCTCCAATAAACTAATCTGTGGGTGAGTGAGGTTAATTGTGCTTAAATTTATTATTATTGTATCTTTCTGTGTTGTTGTTACTGTCTCCTGTGTTGTCTTGTTCTTCCTGTGACTTCTTCTTGTCTTCTTATTCCCTCTGTGTGTTCGTGTTGGTAATGATTGTGATGCTTCCTGTGATTCCTTAAAGGGTAAGTTACCTGTTCTCTTTCTTGAGTGTTGTGATAAGAATAATTTTCTACTGTTTGAGCCGGGTAGTGATGTTTGTGTCTCAAGTTGTATTGGTGTGTCGGTGATGTTTGATTGTGTATAGGAGATGTACGTTCTTTGCGTCTCATCCTGGTTCTGTGATGTGCTGGAGATATTCAGCACATATATTCAGGAGATATTCATCTACATTGATGCTGGATTAATGCTATCCAAAACCATTGGAACATCTGTGGATTTGAGAAGACACTGACACTGTCTAGCACTCTGGTCACACTAGACCTAAAGGGTTCACATGAATTAATTGCCCCATTTATTATCCTCATTCGTGTAAGATTTATTTGTTACTAACATTGTATTTTATTGTATTTTATTTAATTGGACCGTTACGTTTGAACATCGTGATTTAATTAAATTTTATTCTATGATCCAAATGAAGTGTGCTCGCCCATCACTTTAACTATATAAATCCATTTTGCTTTAGAGGGAGGGTGTCCCTCATTTTGGGCTAGCAGCACCTGTTCCTGAGTTCCGTCCACAGTGAGCCACCGCCTTACTTTATACACCTATATATTATTCTGCTCAGCATCTCCTGTTCTATGACATGCTGCCTACATGTGCCACTGATTGGGGCGTGTAAATAAATCTTCTGATCCATTGGGGACAGGAAGCGGAGGAGAGGGAAGCTTAGTGCTCAAACAGGAGTACCAGTGACAGGCGAGTCTTTTTTTTTTTTAAACCCTGCCTGTAATTATGTATTGGAGAACCCCTGTTTCAACTTTTTTAATCTACAAATATACAGCTTCACATTTAGACTTTGCACTATTTGATCATAAAATGGCATTTTATATTTGGAGTTAAAGGTGAAATAACAGCAGCTCTTCAAATGCCACAGAGACTAGCATTAACAAGCACTTATTTTGCTTCTACACTCTATGCCGACATACAGGAATGGAACACAGACCCAACGTCGCCAAATTCACAACCCCTTGGATGGATAATTGGAAACCAGTGCTCAAGTATATTCTAAGCTATGTGTCAAGTTGGAATATGTATCTTTTTACACAATCTATATTTCGGGTGCAATTAGGCATCACATCAATAACCAACTGCAGTAATACAGTATGATTAAATGCTACTACTGGTTAGTGTTTTTTGTGTGTATCTGGTTAATAGTAGATACACCTAACCCTGTGAAAAGGAACTTCTTTAATTGCCTCCCGATAATCTCGAGCATAATCCCACAGGAAGTGATCGATCAAGACAGGATTAATTTCATTGCTCATTTTTTCCCCATTCTTCTCAAATAGTTCCCTCAGGTGGTCACAGACAAGTTCAACGGCCCAAATTGAACAGCCACGGATCTCCATCTCTTCACGATCTCCATTTTTGAAAAGCCAATCTACAAGTAAATTAGGACATATATGACTATTTTTGCAAAAAAACAGAGGTCATCAACTAGCAACTTGCTGAATACTATTCAGTACTACTGGAAACAGGCATTTAATGCTAGAATCTGCCATGTCCTTTCCAGGTTATGTAAGGCTCAAAGGAGTTGCTACGGTTTTTCTTACTAATGACCTATCCTTAGAATAGGTCACCAATATCGAATCGGGTGAGGTCCCACTCCCAAACCACCTGCCAATCAGCCATTTTCCAGCTACAGAAACAGGCACCAGAACTAGGACCACTACACAGTGGACACTTCTGGCGCAGTAATTAGTAGGGGTGCTGGGAGTCAGACCCCTGCCAATCTTATACTGATGTCCTATCTTAAGGATAGGTTTCAATAAATAAGTATCTACAAAAAATCTAGATGTGAGTAGCTGGACATAACAAAAATTAACTCCCTCACATTGCAAATCTGGGTAATTATGCAGCAACTTTGATGAGAGGCTGTCACCACAAAATTCACTGTTAAACCAGGCACACTGCCTTTTAGGGCTAGCTCCTATGAATGTAATGATGCCTTTCACTTAGCAATCAATTGCTTCATTCTGGAGAAAAAAATACCTTTAATCCATATGCAAACAAGCAGTTAAGTGCAGCAAGAGCGGATACAAGCCACTTTATGCACCCTTCCTCCTCTGTCATCTTTTTAATTGATAGGGCCAGGTTTCTGCATAGTCATCTTGCCTGGCCCTGTCAATCAGGAGAAGAAAGGGCTGAGCTACTCCTACAAGGCATTGTGCCCGATTTAACAGTAAGTTTCCTGGTGGGTCGAGGATCTGTTTGAAGAGCCTGCATCACTCGTGTGACTGTGTGGTGTCTTTTCACTGTTTAACTGCTCACTGTCTAACTTCTAGCGTTGCTGCAGTGTAATTACAACTGCTTGTCCCATTCAAGTGGCAGTGAGCTTTACAAAACTTTTTACATGTCATAAAGACATATCAAAAATTTTGATTGGTGGGGGTTTTAGTTCTGAGACCTCCACTGATCACTAGAACGAGGAGAGAGAGGTGCTCACATAACACGATCTCTATCTGCTGCAGGAGACAGAATCAAATCAGGTCTTTAGACTTTCTATTGAGCCCATCCCTGTAGTGAGGATAGCGCACTATGGCTATCAAAAGTTTTTTTTGAAAGTTCCGTGACCCGTTAAAGCTCCAAATTTTTTTACAAAAATTGGCACAGGTATAAAAGAAAAAAATATTCACCCTAAGAATATGCCAGTCCAAATGGTGAAATTTTTCTGAGGAGATCCAGGTATCTGAAAGAGGCTGGACAGATTTGAGGGCCTATCTGCAAGACCCCTCCCCATACCGGACCTGTGAAGGAAAGCATGCAAACCTGTTTCCCAACACTGCATTCTGGCTCCATCAGTTCCCTGCTGCCATTGACGAGTTCTGCTCTCTGTAAACTTCTGGTTTCATGAGAGCTCACGTGTGCCGCTGCAGTGGTGAGATGTTCCTCATGCATCACGTGATCCAGTGACGGGACACATGGGAGACATATCAATACTCAAACGTGACCCCTGTCAAACTGAAAGTTTGAGTCAGGACAGGAGCGCATCAATGGCCCTGCTGCCAGTCCAAATGAGCTGGAACCCAGCAGCAGGGAGCAGACATGTATGCTTCTCTCCGCAGGTCCTGCAAAAGGGCCTACAAAGTTGGATAACCCTTAAAGGGTCTTGAAAGGGTTAAAAGGTCTTACCAGCTTTTATAGAGTGTGTGTGTATATATATATATATATATATATATATATATACACACACATATACACACACTGAACAAAAATATAAATGCAACACTTTCGGTTATGCTCCCATTTTGCATGAGCTGAACATTTTCTACATACACAAAAGACACATTACTCTCAAATATTGTTCACAAATCTGTCTAAATATGAGTTAGTGAGCACTTCTCCTTTGCCGAGATAATCCTTCCCACCTCACAGGTGTGGCCTATCAAGGTTCTGATTAGACAGCATGAATATTGCACAGGTGTGCCTTAGACTGCCCACAATAAAAGACCACTCTGAAATGTGCACCTTGATCACTCAGCACAATGCCACAGATGTCGCAACATTTGAGGGAGCGTGCAATTGGCATGCTGACTGCAGGAATGTCTACCAGAGCTGTTACCTGTGCAAGTAATGTTCATTTCTTTACCATAAGCCGTCTCCAAAGGCGTTACAGAGAATTTGGCTGTACATTCAACCAGCCTCACAACCGCAGACCACACCAGCCCAGGACCTCCACATCCGGCATGTTCACCTCCATGATCGTCTGAGACCAGCCACCCAGACAGCTGCAGCAACAATCAGTTTGCATAACTAAAGATTTTCTGCACAAACTGTCAAAAACCATCTCAGGGAAGCTCATCTGCATGCTCGTCGTCCTCATCGGGGACCGGACTTGACTGCAGTTCGTTGTCGTCTTGAGTGGGCAAATGCTCACATTGGATGGCGTCTGGCATGTCGGAGAGGCGTTCTGTTCACGGATGAGTCCCAGTTTTCACTGTTCAGGGCAGATGGCGGACAGTGTGTGTGGCGTCGTGTGAGTGAGCCCATGGTGGCATGGTATGGGTAGGCGTACTATGAGAGAGGCGCCCGCCCCAGCCACATGCTAAGTCCCCGTGCAGTCGCAGAGCCCAGATATAATGGTCTGGTAAGGTAAGGCTTGGTGCAGGGGGCGTGTGCACATCTGACGTATCTGAACACTCCCACATGGATGATGCCAGTGGAGCGTCAGAGGCAACTTACAGGCCGTTCATTGGCTACTTGCATCTATCTGATACTCACCTTCCAGTACACTCTAAAGTGATTGGTCTTGGTAACACCCCTCCAATTACGTGACTGCCTGTTTAAAGGTCCTCAAACAGCGTTTCATTCAATTCTGTCCATTACCCCTGATGAAGCCAGATTAGCTGGCGAAACATGTTGGGGGACAGTCTCATGTTTTAGGTTCTGATATCTTTGTCAGTGTCAGCCTTCAGTAAGATTGCTATAGAAAGTCTTCAACACATTTAGTGTCTGCATGTGGAATCCCAGTTCTAGCATGGCCAGCATACTCACCAGACATGTCACCCTTTGAGCATGTTTGGGATGCTCTGGATCGGCGTATACGACAGCGTGTTCCAGTTCCTGCTAATATTCTGCAACTTCGCACAGATATTGAAGAGGAGTGGACCAACATTCCACAGGCCACAATCAACAACCTGATCAGCTCTATGCGATGGAGATGTGTTGCACTGCATGAGGCAAATGGTGGCCACACCAGATACTGACTGGTTTTCTGAACCCCTCCTCCGGTAGGGCAAAACTATGCACATTTCAGAGTGGCCTTTTATTGTGGGAATTCTAAGGCACACCTGTGCAATATTCATGTTAATCAGCACCTTGATATGTCACACCTGTAAGATGGGATGGATTATCTCGGCAAAGGAGAAATGCTCACTAACACAGATTTAGACAGATTTGTGAACAATATTTGAGAGTAATGGGTCTTTTGTGTATGTAGAAAATGTTTCAGATCTTTGAGTTCAGCTCATGCAAAATGGGAGCAAAACCGAAAGTGTTGCGTTGATATTTTTGTTCAGAGAGTGTGTGTGTGTGTGTGTATATATATATATATATATATCAGGGCAGTACACCTTGTTTCTCAGTTCAAGAAAGGAGTGCCAGCAGTACAAACTTGACCGCAGTAAAACGCAGCACATCCAAATGGTGAAAAATGTGTGGTCCTTTATTCACCCATGCATTGAATGGGTGAATTGCTGGGACCGTTCTCAAGTGTATGTGTGTATATATATATATATATATATATATATATATACACACACACACACACTTGCACACTTGTTTGGGTGAATACAATGCATTTGATAACACACATTTGCATCTAATTATATAGAGACCAGGGATGGTAAGTAATGCTTCTTTTATTATTTTTTCCACATTACCATCCCCCTTTGGGCAAGGTTATGCCTAACTTGAACACCTAAGCTTAGTGCAGTATACAAACCTTCTTTCAGCTTTTTAAGTAGATCTTCTGAATATCTCATAGTACCAAAATGGACGAGGGCTTGTGGAATCCTGTAGTCAGCGAACATGGTTATTTTATCAATGTCATGGAAGCAGCCATCATTTTGTCCTTCCAGTACTCCCCAGGTATCACCTACAAGAATCTGAGCCCGCTTGTAGAAAGTTACCTTCTGACCCTAGAAGTGGAAAAGGACATTAGAATAAAATGCTATGCCAACTACAAGAGTATAAGTATTGATTTTATGGGCATATCTCTAGTTACCAAAAACTTACTATAAATATTACCTTTGTGTGCTTTTGTGAACAAGAAAAAAAAAATTGCACAATCAGCTAAATTCATTATGTCAATAAAGGTATATCTGTAGTGAGGGTAAAACTATGGCACTGAACCAATGAGATAAAAGTCATACAAATTGGTTCAATCAATAAATAACTGGAGGATCAAAGCTTACCAGCTGCTACTTAGAACATCAAGGGCACCAGAGGACAATTAAACTTATCGAGTTACCGTAATCGCATGTTCACACTGGTCACTCTGCCTTGAGAAATGTAATTAAAAGTCAGCAAAAAATAAATAAAAAAAACACAGCTTGCATAGCAAAAAAAAAAAAAAGCCCTCACAAGGCTCTGTAGACAGCAATTTTATGAATTTTTTATGAATTTTTCCTTGTTTTCCAATACAAGCTATAGTAAATTAAATGGTGCCATTTAACAAAACAACTTGTCCCGCAAAAAAACAAGCCCTCATATGGTTGTGAATGGAAAACTAAAATAAATTATGGCTCTAGAAATACAGGGAGGAAAAAGGCAAAAAGGAAAAAAATAAAAAGTAGGCTGTGTCCTGGATGGGTTAAATTGCCAATATCTCCTCACAATGGTAGTGTTATCTAATGTGTGATAATGTGTAACTTCGCTTGAGAATTTAAATTAACAATATACTGTTTTGTAACCTGGAAGACGCCTTCATCCCTGTAGGATGGGAAATTATCCACAACCAGCTGCATCAGTTTCACTGCACTTCTGTCACTCATTTTCAAACAGTTTAGAAAAGAGCCTCCAAATTTCTCCAGGAGAATCTTTCCAGTCTGATGAAGGATCTCCAGACGTTCCTCAATCATTGGGATAGGATAATCAGAGTCACTACGCAGCACATGCGTCAGCTGGTCCATGGTTATGTTAGAATAATAAGAGGCAGTGGTGAGGGGTATTCCTGCAAAGAAAAAGGTGAGACAGAAAAAAAGAGAAACAAATGTTGATTATGAAATTTGTCAGTCTGAACATCTATAGCTAATGGTGACATTGAGCTTGTGTGAGGTACACTTTAGCAGCACTGTATGCCGTAGTAGTTAGCCACACAAATCTAAAAAATATAACAAAAAAGGATATGTTTTTGTGTTACCTCTTTCTTGCCGAGTTCATTGGTGTGCCACAGGACATGCCTGCTGCCCCTAGAAGGCACACACTAAGCTAGTGTTAGCTCCTCTTACTGCTATACCCTGTCCTGCACGCATGGAGCTACGGTTTGTACGCAAACAGTAGGAGCAGCCAGCAAGAAAACAAACATGAGAGTCGTCAGAACCTAGGAACCAACGACCTGTTCATAAACTACCAATGAAAAAACTCCTAAAGAAGAAAACCAAACATGAAGGATTTGCTGAGAGCTGTGCCCCCCACTAAACTCAGCGAGAAAAAGATTTTACACACAAAAATGGTTTCCTTTTTTTCATTTGTGTCATTAAGGGACACAGGACTGTGAGATGTTCAAAAGCAGTCCCTGGGGAGGGAGGAATAGACCCAATCAAATAAAATCACACTGTCGAATGCCTAAAGTATTGTGTACCATTTAACAGCCTTACATCTCTTTAAGAGCAGATTTTTATGATGCACAGTCTAAGAGGCATCAGCTGCCCTGGTGGAATGAGCTGTGACTCAAAATAGGGGTGTCCTGCAGTAGGCCTCCCTGATGGCCAGTCGGGTTCAACCCAGGCCGTCATGCAGGAAGGGACGAAGGAAGGATTCTTTTTTGCTCCTGCCGAAACACCTTCTCCATGTGTTGGAGAAGTGCCAAAAGGACTGGAAACGAGGGCCCGATTGGTCCCGTTTTGGGGCATGCGAGTACTCTTCCCTCTCGTAATCTTGGAGATAATCTCATCCAATCTGGGACCAAAAGTGGGGAACCAGAAAAGAGGACACTGATAAGTGATTGGAAGTTAAATCAGAAGCCCAAACCTTGAGCCTGAGAGCCCTGCCCATAGAGGCATTTAGAGGAGTAGAAACAACAAATCGCATGCCGACATCAAGAGAAGCCTGTCAGAACTATTGGATCTGAAAGGAATCCATCTTATGAAGGCTTATGTAGATTACAATATAGACTGATATATGTGCTGTATGGGAGTCATCTTGTCTGGTCTTTAATAGAGCAAAATTAGTTCAAACTTTTTGAGACAAAAATAAATAAATTAAAATCACTAACTTCGAGATTAAGGATCTTTGCAGAAATGTTTGCATAAGTATTCTCTTGAGAGAAGGGGGTTTAACACGTATCTTATGACTTCATGCCTTTACAGAGACGTATCATAAAATGCTGTCTGTAGATAGGTAACCAAGTAGAAATGTGCTGAGTTTTAGTTTATTCTCAGTGAATAGAAAGAGGATCTAATTTTACTATTTTTTTGTAATTAATCATCATGTGAATGGATTTTGTTTTTTATACAGTCCTGATCAAAAGTTTAAGACCACTTGAAAAATGGCAAAAAAATCTTATTTTACATTGTTGGATCTTAACAAGGTTCCAAGTAGAGCTTCAACATGCAATAAGAAGAAATGAGAGTGAGACAAAACATTTTTTGAGCATTCAATTAATTGAAAATAACGATTAAACTGAAACAGGCTGCTTTTCAGCTGATCCAAATTTTAGGACCACATGCCTTTAAAAGGCCAAATCTGTGCAAAGATGTGGATTCTTTGTCATTTTCTGTCAGGTAGTCACACGTGATGGCAAAGGCAAAAAACTCTGCCTTTTAAAACATGGTCGGGTTGTTGAACTGCATAAGCAGGGTCTCTCACAGCGCGGCATTGCTGCTGAGGTGGGACGCAGTAAGACAGCCAGAGCTTCCAATTGGCTGTCCGTCAAGACACTGGACGATCCTCGACCCAAATTAAGGCCCTTTACTGGTGCTGACTGCAGCCCCATAACCATCAGACGGCATCTGAGACTGAAGGGCTTCAATAACAAAAAAAGGCTTCAAAGATCTCGTCTCCTTGAACGCCACAGAACTGCTCGTTTGGACTTTGCAAGAGAGCACCAAACATGGGACATTCAAAAGGTGGAACAAAGCTTTATTCTGTCGAGAAAAAAAATTAACCTTGATGGTGCTGATGGTTTCCAACGTTACTGGCATGACAAGCAGATCCCACCTGAGATGTTTTCTACGTGCCACAGTGGAGGGGGCGCCATAATGGTCTGGGGTGCTTTTTCCTTCAGTCGAACAATGGAGCTTCAGGAAGTGCAGGGGCATCAAACGGCCGCTGGCTATGTCCAGATGTTGCAGAGAGCATTCCTCATGACTGAGGGCCCTCGTCTGTGTGGTAACAACTGGGTTTTTCAACAGGACAATGCTACAGTACACAATGCACGCAGGACAAGGGACTTCTTCCAGGAGAATAACATCACTCTTTTGGCCCATCCTGCGTGTTCCCCTGATCTAAATCTAATTGAGAACCTTTGGGGATGGATGGCAAGGGAAGTTTACAAAAATGGACAACAGTCCCAGACAGTAGATGGCCTTCGTGCGGCAGTCTTCACCACTTGGAGAAATGTTCCCACTCACCTCATGGAAACGCTTGCACCAAGTATGCCGAAACGAATTTTGGAAGTGATAAACAACAACGGCGGAGCTACTCATTACCGAGTTCATGTTTGGAAGTTGGATTTCTGTTTTTTTTTGGGGGGGGGGGGGGGAGTTGGGGGTGTGGTCCTAAACTTTTGATCAGCTGAAAAACAGCCTGTTTCAGTTTATTCATTGTTTTCATTAAATTGAATGCTCAAAAAATGTTTTGTTTTGTCTCACTCCCATTTCTTCTTGTTGCATGATGAAGCTCTACTTGGAACCTTGTTAAGAACCTTTTGATCAGGACTGTATGATGTGTTCCAAATTTGAATGTTTTAAATAACTAAAAAGAACTTAAAGAAATTAAGAGAAAGACACAAACTTTTTACATAGACCTCCAGTGCAATCTATTGGTGGGGTTGAAGTAAGACATGAGTTGCGAAATAGATGGGGGAGTGACACAAATGATGTCACTAGTTATTGATTACCCAACCAATCCCATTCCAAAATTTATAAAAAGAGAGAATGAGCTGATAGATGGGATCCTCATCCTCATCACTTTATTAATCCATCCAAGGAACAACTCACTACAGCAAGGAGAATAAGAGAGGAGGGAATAGGACTAGACTATACTACATTCCTGAACCTTGATTTCTTACAGGCCGATTCTTTGGTATAGTATAAAGTTCTATTTGTATTTTAGGAAATTAGTTAATCATATCCATATATATATTATATCAATCATATCCTGTGTGAAGGATCTAGACTGAATTGGGGTGATTGTACCTGCAGTATCAATGATTCAACGATACTCTCTATAGTCTAGGGAGGGATATATATATATATATTTATATATACTGTTGATATATATTTACATGTCACTGTATCATCTCCGAAGAACTGATTTCAGTTCTAGTCATTTATATGGAAATGAAATATGGTGAAAACCTAACTCCGTTTTAATCTGAAACATCTGTTGGTTGGGAGAAATCAGGTGTAAATGTTTTTTTGGAATATTTGTTTCCAGTTATTATTCCGATATCAAATTAATGTAATTATTATTTTTATATTCTATAGGTTATTGTTTTTTTCTTAATTGAGTATCATTGTTTATTACCATTTTATTGTCACCGATTTTATATTTTATTCTATTTGCACTGAATTATTATGAATATATATATTTTGTATACCTGTTTCTTTTGTCTTCAACTCAGCGCAGATAAAAAGAGCTCTGCTAAGCTCTTATTTTGTTTATGAAAATAAGTTGGAATCTCCTTGATTATAGATCCTGACTTGTTTACATAAATAAAAGACTGTTTTTCAGAAGCAGAATAAATATTCTGACAAGCCTCACAAAGATATTTCCCCGCATGGGAAATCTCTAAAGCCAGAGATTCTAGATATTCTTGAGGCATCCCAGACAAAATATCATGGTGGAGCCAAAGAGCCTATTCTGTAGATTTGGCAAAATAGTCAAGGAAACGGTCCACAGAGTGATGGAAAATGAGCCATCCACCATAGGAATAGTAAGTAGTGTGTGCAGTGAGGTGCACACTAGGAAAGAAAACACACTTGGAAACCAAGTCCTCAGAAAAGGGCTACAAAAGTTCCAGGTGCTTTAAAGGGGCAAACATCTATCTGTATGGGCCCATGCATTAGAAAGGACATCATCAAAATCAGAGCTTGGAGAAAAAAAAACATAGGGATGTGCCGGGACTGGGGAGGCGACTCTGTCCTGGGTCTTTTGCAGTGTGGTCTTCCTTGTGTGGGGTCCTCAGAGACTTGTAGGAGGGGACTTGGTCAACTGACCAGCTCATAAGACCCAGCATGGACTGAGAGACCTTGGTAAGGTCAGCAACTAGTGAAGACAGAGCACAGGCCCATTCTGTTCCAGCGGGGTCAGTGCAAGAGGAAACCAGCTCAGGTGGTGGTGGGGCTACGGAGAACCTGGGAGTGCAGAACGCAGACCAAAGGGGGTCTGGTTGGCCATGGTCAAACTTGAAATTACATTTTACACTGACTGGACACACTACTAACTGATAAAACCCAGTTGGCAATTCATTCATAAACTTCTAGGAATAATAGAAGAGGGGCACAAGATACAATTATAAGAAAATATGCTCCTGAATTTTTATTTTGTAGTGAATGCAAGCAGTTATTAAAACAGGAAGTATGACAGGACAATTTTCTTGATAAAATCTGCGTTCACATAAGACATCTCATGAATCTACAGTCCCTTGCAAAAGACTTTTTACGGATTTTGTTACATTACAGCCTTAAATTCAATGTTTTGTTAATCTGAATTTTATGTGATGGATCAGAACACAATAGTCTAAGTTGGTGAAGTGAAATGAGAAAAATATGTAAATAAAACTACTGTTTAGAAATTGAAAACAGAAAATTGTCCTGTGCGTATGTATTCACCCCCTTTGTTAGGAAGCCCATAAAAAGCTCTGGTGCAACCAATTACCTTTAGAAGTCACATAATTAGTGAAATGATGTCTACCTGTGTGCAATCTAAGTGTCACATGATCTGACATTACATATACACACCTTTTTTGAAAGGCCCTAGAGGCTGCAACACCTAAGCAAGAGGCATCACTAAACAAACACTGCTATGAAGACCAAGAAACTCTCCAAACAAGTAAGGGACAGTGTTGTTGAGAAGTACAAGTCAAGGGTAGGTTATAAAAAAATATCCAAATCTTTGATGATCCCCAGGAGCACCATCAAATCTATCATAACCAAATGGAAAGAACATGGCACAACAGCAAATCTGCCAAGAGACGGCCGTCCACCAAAACTCACGGACCGGGCAAGGAGGGCATTAATCAGAGAGGCAGCACAGAGACCTAAGGTAACCCTGGAGGAGCTTCAGAGTTCCACAGCAGAGACTGGAGTATCTGTACTTAGGACGACAATAAGCCGTACGCTCCATAGAGTTGGGCTTTATGGCAGAGTGGCCAGAAGAAAGCCATTACTTTCAGCTAAAAACAAAAGGGCACGTTGTGGGTTTGCGAAAAAGCATGTGGGAGACTCCCAAAATGTATGGAAGGTGCTCTGGTCTGATGAGATTAAAATTTAACTTTTTGGCCATCAAAGAAAAAGCTATGTCTGGTGCAAACCCAACACATAACATCACCTGAAGAACACCATCCCCACATTGAAACATGGTGGGGATGTTTTTCAGCAGCCGGGACTGGAAAACTGGTCAGAGTTGAGGGAAAGATGGATGGTGCTAAATACTGGGATATTCTTGAGCAAAACCTGTAACACTCTGTGCGTGATATGAGTCTAGGACGGAGGGTCACCTTTCAGCAGGACAATGACCCCAAACACATTGCTAAAGCAACACTTGAGTGGTTTAAGGGGAAACATGTAAATGTACTTGGAATGACCTAGTAAAAGCCCAGATCTCAATCCAATAGAAAATCTGTGGTCAGACTGCTGTTTACAAGTGCAAACCATCCAACTTGAAAGAGCCCTTCAAAGTTGTGGGCATGTTCTGTGAATTAAATGATGCAAATCCTCAAACAATCCATGTTAATTCCAGGTTGTTAGGCACCAAAATACAAAAAAAAGTCAAAGTCAAGGGGGTGAATACTTTTGCAAGGCACTGTACATCTGTTAAGACTTTAAGGATCAATCCAATAGTCAACAAGAAGTGTTACAGCTGAAACATGACTGCAGTGTCGGACTGGGGTACCTAGGGCCCACCAGTAAAAATTTTGGGGGGGGGGGGGGGGGGGGGTGCCCACCCTACAGATAGATTATTTATTATATTTGAATGTAACAAGTTTGTTATATGAACATAGGCTGGTTAAGGTGCTGTACATTGAATATATGTCTGTAGTGCAGGAAGTCTACTGTGTTATGTGCCACTTGTGCAGGGGGTGGGAGACTAGGGGCCCACCTTGCTCAGGGGCCCACCGGGGGTTTCCCCTGTACCCCTGTGGGCCAGTCCGAGCATGCATGTCTGTGTATGGGTGCCCACAGCCCCTCCACCTGCATATTGGTACATTCAAATCATGACCTTAAAATTTTGACCATATGAAAGAGCAGATGAGGGCCCCTCACTACCTGTAAATAAGTAATATGAGCTGGTAGGCGACATACAGAAATTGAGAGGCTCATTGAAAGAGTGAAACAGCTCTATGGATAACCTCCATAGAAAGGATCAGACTTTTCGAGATCTGCCAAAAGCAACTAAGTGTATTCACAAACTGCATTTCACTTCAACTTATCATGTTTTTCAATGCGTAATGACTGGAAAGGCTCACCATTAGTAATCTGTGTGAGCTAAAAGTTAGATGAGGAAACCGTTCCAACAAAAAAGCCATTTAAAGACTAAATTAATTAGTATTTTACCACCCCCCAAAAAAGTGATCAACTAGATAAACTCTTGGGGTATCTTTTGGATAGGCCATCAATATCACATTAGCCGGCTCTATTGCCTCAATATTTACATTGGTGAATATTGGGTTGTACTACCAAATCTGGTACTTTAAGTATTGCAGCTTTCTCCCAATCACACACTTTATTTTTTTTATATTTTTTTACTTTATTAGTCCAATAAGGCTTGTTTCACATACACAGTAGGAGATCCAGCAGACATTTCCTGCAGAGATCAGCCTGCCAGAGATCTCTGAATCAGGCATTGCCAAGCGATACCAGAATGCCTGCCGTCCCCACTAACTGTAATGGGGTCCAGAGATCTTGCCGCTCCCCGCCACCCAATGCCGGAGCAGACTGCTGGAAGGTGGTACTGCATATGTGAAAGCAGCCTAAGTGAACCTGAAGTGTATGGGGTGCAGTGTACTGTGCTTACTTGGCAGTATCCTACTGACCAGCAGCCTATTAATGGCATAATAGGTTTCCATACAAGGCAGACCTGGAGGTCATTTTGAGGCCTCTGGCTACTGTAGTAACCCACCAGGTCAATCGGGGAGACAGAGATGGCCTCATCCCTCTGTGTAACCACTTAGATGCCATGGTTGGTTAGAAAGATGCCATGGTAAAACAGGCTAGGGCAGCGCCAAATCCCACCCATTAGTGCTGGTGACATCACCGGGAACACTGCTAGGCGGAGGTTACGTTTCAAAACAAAAAAACACTTGCCCTGCATTATACACCGCAGGGCAAAAGATAGCATCGGAGCATTTCATGCTCCGATGCTCATTTCAGAGGGGCTGCTTAGGTGAAGAAGGGGATATGTCCGAGTTAAGCTCTGAACCCGGACAGCCCCTTTAAGCCAGGCAGACTGTCTGAACAGGTTGATCACACTGATTAAAATGATAGCTTATTTATGTCTGTATGGTGCACCATTCCAGAAAACGGAACTTTTCTAATATGCTAATTAGCTCGTTGGAGCACCAAGAGGGTGTGATGAGATTTTATAAAGAAAAACGTTCTTTTAATTAGTTTTTTGTTATTAGAGTACTCGATTAATCGTTGGATTCATCGATGGAATACTCGATTACAAAAATAGACGATAGCTGCAGTCCTAGTATGTATGTTACAGCGGATGCTCGCTCCTGATTGTATGGAATGAGCTCCATAAATGTATGGCATTTCACTTTAACATCTTTCCACCCATGACATAAATGTATGCCATAAGGAGTGAAGGAGTTAACCCCATTATGAAAAACTGTCAAACACAACTGTCTGGCACCCTGCCCTTTACATTTTCTTTTGCACCTGGTACAAATACAGTAAAGTAATTAACTATCTTATCAGGCCAACCTCCAACACACATCACCACTTGAGATGAAAGCTGCTGGGTATGTTCCTAAAAAACATGTAAAACACTGCTTCAGTATTTTTTTCTTAAAGGGATTCTGTCACCTCTCATAACACAAATTCAGATTTTAAACCAGTCATGCTCCACAGATTACCTTGAATCGGCTTTGCTGTTCTATACTGTAATCCGTCCAGTAGTTTTGCTGAAAAACGACTTTTATAATTATGCTAATTAATCCTGAAGGTGCCCAGAGGGGCGTTATGTTCCACTGTGTGTGCCCAGTAACGCCCCCCTGCAGTGCCCAATACGCCTTCCTCCTGAATCCCTAACCTCCCACAGCGTCTCATCCCTCTCCTCCCCCTCCCTGATGGCCGAGTGAAGTCTCGCGCAGACGCAGTACCCACTGAGGGCTGCGCCAGTGCGATTTGCTGGAGACTGAGGGAAGAGCGAGCATCGGACGTCACTGGGCTCGGCGCATGCCCAGTGACGATGATGAAGCTCCTGCCCTCAGTCTCCAGCAAATCGCACTGGCGCAGCCCTCAGTGGGTACTGCGCGAGACTTCGCTCGGCGCTCAGGGAGGGGGAGGAGAGGGATGAGACGCTGTGGGCGGTTAGGGATTCAGGAGGAAAACGTTTTGGGCACTGCAGGGGGGCGTTACTGGGCACACAAAGTGGAACATAAGGCCCCTCTGGGTACCTTCAGGATTAATTAGCATAATTATAAAAGTCGTTTTTCAGCAAAACTACCGGACGGATTACAGTATAGAACAGCAAAGCCGATTCAAGGTAATCTGTGGAGCATGACTGGTTTAAAATCTGAATTTGTGTTATGAGAGGTGACAGAATCCCTTTAAGCTGCACCACACTTGATCTAAACTGTTGTATTACAGCTCAGCCAATTCACTGTTTTTTAACTGAGTGTTCAATTCCGAAAAGCCCTTCCTTAAAGGGGTTATCTGACCTCCAAAGCAATTTTAAATACGACCCTAAAAGTGGTTAGCATAAAAGGAAAAAAAAAACGTAATTAGACTTAGCGGTAGTTCTGTTTCCTTGAATCCACCATGACGGCCACAAGGAGAGATTGACCCTTGACCTCTGTAGGGGCAGGAACACAGAGAGAGAGTTTAAATTACCCCACCAACCCTCTCCCCTCAGTCTTTCCAGATTATCCCGGTGGGTGTCTGGAATTTTTATATCTATTTATTATTAATATATATATATATATATATATATAAAATTATTATTATTATTTTTTGAGTATTTACTCTCATACTTGCTCATTTTTTGGGGGGGGGGGGGGGGGGGGGGGGAAAGGCTAACTATGGGCCGTCACGGTGGATTCAAGAAAACAGAACTACCAGTAAGTCTAATTCTGGTTATCCATTTCATCCACTATGATGGCCACAAGGAGAACTAACAGATAATATTTATCCTAGGGAGGGACAACTGCTTGTAAAACTCGTCTGCCAAACCTCAGGTCGGCTCAGGTGCCTGCCTTACAAATTTGGTCCAGAGAAACACCAGCCTTTTCAGGCAAGAAGAAACCATTGCATGAGTAGAGTGTGCCTTAATACCTGGAGGACACGGGAGACCCCGAGTGGAGTAGCAGATAACAATAGTAGATTTGATCCATCTACCTATCGAGGCGCTAAAAAGCTTTTTACCCTTATTGATACATGCAAACTGGATTAAGAGATTAGCATCTTTCCGGAACGACTTTGTGGCCTCTAGGTAATGAATAATAGCTCTTCTAACATCCAAGGAATGAAACGTTTTTTTCTTTAGGATTGTTACAGAATGAGGGTAAACTTATTTCCTGATTTCTGTGGAAAGTAGATACTACCTTTGGTAAAAACCCTGGATCTAATCTGAGTGAAACCGTGTCATCAGATATAGATAAGTA
The DNA here is from genome assembly GCF_014858855.1 of Bufo gargarizans. Taxonomy (NCBI): domain Eukaryota; kingdom Metazoa; phylum Chordata; class Amphibia; order Anura; family Bufonidae; genus Bufo; species Bufo gargarizans. The sequence goes on from NC_058087.1 coordinate 75,583,907, forward strand.
GGGTTCCCTGGATGAAAGAGCCTGAATTTTCACCTATCCGTCCTGCGGAGGTAATGGCTATGAGGAAGGCTGTTTTAAATGATAGATGCTTTTAAGAACTATCCGATAGGTTCAAAGGGAGGTTTTGATAGATTAATGAGGACAATATTAAGGTCCCACTGCGTGGTCTTATGGAAAGTCTTATGGCAGCTGTTATAAACCTTTTAATCCAGTGATGTTCGGCTAATTTAGTATAATAGAAAATACTCAATGCAGAGATCTGAACCCTTAAAGTGCCAGGTCTAAGACCCAGATCTATACCCTGCTGAAGAAAATCTAGAATTTTCTGAATAACTGGTTTTGATTTATTTGGCGCTGAATCCGCTAACTATCCGCAGAACTTTTTCCATATTTTAAAATAAATAGCGGAGGTGACTTTCTTTCTACTGGCTTTAGGGGTATTAATTACTCTGTCGGAGAGACCCTGTTGTCTTAGGATGTCGCCCTCAGGATCCAAGTCGCCAGCTTGAAGATCTTTGGGTCTGGATGACAAACTGGTCCCTGTGTGAGAATATCCTCCGGATGAGGTAATATCCAAAGGTTCTTCAATCGAAATCTGCTTCAGAATCAGAAACCAACTCCTTTTGGGCCAGTAAGGAGTTATTAGGATTATAGTCACCGGATCTCGGAGTATCTTTTGAATTGTCTGGGTTATCAGAGGAAAGGCATATGCCAGGTCCCAATTACGAACTTGGGAGAAAGCATCTACTGCCCAAGGATTTTCTCTGTGGTTTAGAGAACAGCATTTTTGAGATTTTGCATTCCCCCTTGAGGCGAATAGGTCGATCTTTGGAGTTCCCCATAGGTGTTGGACTTCTTTTAACGTCTGCCAAACTGCTTTTAGTTCTCTGAAATTTGAGGAGACTCAAATCATGTCTTCTGGCCGTAGACCTTGAAACACCTGATTTCCTACTTTTGCACCCCAACCTGACTTGCTGGCATCCGTCTGGATTACAACTTCTGTGCCAAGAGATTCCTTGCTGAATGTTATTTTCCCTTTACCACCAGTTCAAGTACAACGTCACAAATCTGGGAATGAGGATTTTCTTGTCTAATTATGACTGATTCCTGTTCCAGTTTCTTAGAATCCATGATTGAATTACTCTTGTGTGCGCCTGGCTCCATGCTACTGAGGTTATACACAAAGTCAGGGTACCTAGAACACTCACTGCTTCCCTTACCGAGCAGCACTGACGAGATTGGAATTTTATTATTTTTCTCTTCAGGTCCGATATCTTTTCCTCTGGCAAAAAGGAAGCTTGTTCCTTTGAATCCAGGAGAATGCCCAGGAACTTCCTTTTTGTTGCTGGCTGTAGAAAGGATTTCTTCCTAGATTCTCGATTTTTTTTTTATGAAGAAATCTGTTTGAGTGTTTCTGCTTCCGTTCTTCCAATTACCAGAAAGTCATCTAGATAGGGTATAATTGTTACCTCTTTTTCTCTGAAGAATGCCATCATTTCTATCACCAATTTCGTAAAAATTCTTGGTGCTGAAATAAATTCCGAACGGAAGATCCGTGAATTGGAAGTGAAGTATTAATCCTGCTGCATTTTTTTTTATAGCAAACCTATAAGGGGTTGGCCACTCTCTGACTACTTGTGACCAACATGTACATAAGATGATTATATGGCACTTAATATAATCTTTGTTGAAATTCTGATCCATTTTCTATATTTCATAAGGTATGCCCCTTTGTTTGCCAAGTCTTTTGTGCTTGTCCATAAAATGGCTGCTGATGGAGGGTCATGTGATCAGGTAAATCACCTGCATGTGATGTGTCCTCCATTCAAACACACTGCACCTGCGCTGAACTCTTAACAGAGCAAGTGCAGATGGCAGGTGTGGTGTATCTGAATAGAGGAGACATCACATGGAGGCGATTTGCTTGATCACATGACCCTCCATCAGCGGCCATTTTATGGACAAGACCTCTGTGTGGACAGGACAAAAGACTTGGCAAACAAGGGGCATACCTTATGAAATATAGAAAATGGTGCAGAAATTTAACCAAGGCTATATTAGTAAGTGTCATATAATCATCTTACAGACACACTGGTCAACAGTAACCAGAAAATAACCAACCCCTTTAAATATCTCCATGATAGTATTTGTGTATTGGGAGGTGGTAATAGGCGTCTTTCAAGTCCACCAACGTCCTAAACGAGCCCTCTTGTATTAATGGCACTGTGGAAGCTACTAACTCCATTTTGAATTTTTTGTATGATATTTTTGTTTAATTCTTTTAGATTTATGATTGTTCGAAAAGATTCAGTTTTTTTTTTTTTTTTTTATACCAGAAACAGCCTTGAATAAAAACCTTCCCACTGTTCTTGTAGAGGAACTGGTATGATGACATCTGCTTCCAGAAGGTTTTGAATACCTAGCCAGAACCGATGCAGAGTGTGTGGTGATCCCAGTCTTGTGTGGGGGAGTTGAAGAGAATTCTATTTTGCTGTTATCTTCTTCCACTGGGGTAGAAACAACTTCAACCCCCTCCCCCCCCCCACTCTGGCATCATTGTTTGTCATGTGGTCTGTTTTGAGGGTTAAGGAGGCATCTCCTAGTTCTACCCTCTTTTGGGTAACTCCAACACTCTGTTTTGCCTTTACCCCTATAAGATCTATACTGGGGTTAAAATTTTAATGTTTTATCCCCTGACCGGGACGTCATCCACAGGGTGAATCTAGCAGAATTAGATAAGGCTCCATCTCTTGCGGCAAATCTTACTGATTTAGCGGAAGCATCAGACAAAAAAGCAGTAGTTGATCTTAGGAGGGGAATAGAGTTTATTAATTCCTCTCTTTTTGTTTTATTTTTTTAAATGTCCCTCCAGCTCATTTAGCCATAGATACATTGATCTTCCAACTGATGTAGCTGCAATGTTTGTTTTAACTCCAAACATGGAAGCTTCCCAAGCCTTTTTTAGTAGACAATCTGCTTTTCGATCCAAAAGTATCCCGTAAATGTGAGGAGTTCTCAAATGGCAATTAAGTTTTTTTAAACACTTTTGCCACTTGGATATCTATGTTCAGTGTTTCATCAAAGATTTGAGTCAGAAGCATCAAATAACAAACAATTTCTGAATTCCATGGAGACTCCTATCATATATTTGACGTTTTAGTGTATAGAATATACTCTGGCTTTCTTAATTCTCAAACCGCCAAACATTTCATCCTGAACACTTCTAGGCTTGTGTAAATCTTCAATGCCCATTGTTGATCTGAACGCCCTTAAAAGTTCATCCATCTCCTCCATAGAAAAATAATATTTTCTCTCTTCCTCAATCAATTCCCCCCTCAGATAGATTGTCTTCTCCAAAATATTTGGAGAAGGAGGAGGCATCGTCATCTAATTCTTCAAGATCAGAAGAAGACGAAACTGAAAATCTTTATTTTTATAGGTACTGGAGAGGAATTGGGGGCTGAAAATGATGCTAGTAAGATTTTATTTCTTCCTGTATCATATTTTTGACTTCTAATAAAATAGATGGTTGGTCTTCTTTTAATAGATCCTGAATACATTCTTTACCGATATTTCCTTGTAGTTTTCAGGGAGCCTTTTTGTGCATGTAGCATATTTCAGAGACTTAAGTTTAATCTTAGTCTCTTTACTTCCCTATTAAAAAGAACCAGAGCGCAACCATGTATTTAAGTTGTATGCATAAAATACGTCACATACTTTCTCCCCACTGGGGAACTCACGATAGAAGCCACTGTTGAGGGATCGGGGTTATCCATGCGTCCTGTCACTGGATCTGCTGCCGACATGCTGGACCTAAGTCTCGGTCATTCTGCTGCCTGCCCGCACTTTTATGGGGCTGGTTCGGCTTGTGATGTCAGCTTCCCAGCCCTGCCGCACTTCCGGTGTATGCAGGTCAAATGACCGCCCCCTGTGACTGCTGTAGTACACGCCGAGTGTACGTGCAGCCCCCGTACTTACTCCCTAATACCACACGGGGGAGCTTTTCCCAGCTTTTCTCCCACGGAGGGAAAGAGAGCACGGGAGCTTATTAGAAGCTGTGGAGGCTGCGGCTGGGCAGCGAGCACCTCCTTTATTCCCCTGCCCAGCGTTAGCATAGGCCGCAAAAGGACAGGGGGATCCAGGATGCTTCAATGTGTGGTAAGATCTAAGGAGGATTGTCTGCCCCCGATAGACCCATCCTGGAATAAAATAACAAAATCTTCACCTCCCTTCATAAGAGGCCTCTCTCTGACCTGACGCCTGTAGGGACAGGAAACACTGAGAGGAGAGGGTGGGTGGGGCTAGGGGCGGACTGACAACTCATGGGGCCCCCGGGCAATAGGAGATTATGGGGCCCCTGTGTCCCCGCCCACCCTCAAGCCACACCCACACACAGTAGATGTCCTCTGCAGTCCTATGTAACACCACAGATAACACTAGTGCTGATAATGTGGTAGTGTTACCTACTTCCTTAGTGTGCCTCCCTATTAGTGTTGAGCGAACTTGTGTTTTAAGTTCGGCGTCTAAAGTTCGGGTTATCGAAGTATCCCGTTATGGATTCTAAATTCCGTTATGGTCCATGGTAGAGGAATCCATAACGGGATACTTTGATAATCCGAACCCGAACTTTAGACGCCGAACTTAAAACACAAGTTCGCTCAACACACTTCCCTATGTCTCTCCCACGGACTCCATGCTGGCAGCGCTGCCTCCTCCTATTCTTCTTGCCCTGCACAGAATGTCTTGATGCAGCTGCGTCAAGACATAGGAACACTGTGGGCATGGTGATGGTGACATACAGGGACAGAGAGCCACAGACACACACACGGAGAGACACAAGACACACACACACACACACGGAGAGACACAGACACACACACACACACACGGAGAGACACACACATGGAGAGACACACACACACGGAGAGACACACACACACACACACGGAGAGACACAGACACACGGAGAGACACAGACACACACATGGAGAGACACAGACACACACATGGAGAGACACAGACACACACATGGAGAGACACAGACACACACATGGAGAGACACAGACACATGGAGAGACACAGACACATGGAGACACACACACACACGGAGAGACACAGACACATGGAGAGACACAGACACACACACATGGAGAGACACAGACACATACATGGAGAGACACACACACACACAAGGAGAGACTCTCACAGAGTACTGTAGACAGATCCCAGAAATCACAGAGAACATCTGGCTGAAAGAAAGAACCGAGCAGCTTCAGGTGGATCTCACCCTGGAAAAGCTTATGTTAGATGGAGACAGTCAGCAGGTTGTATACAGGGCTCTCTGTGTGCTGACACACTGTAACACAGGTGCTGTAATGGAGGCACCAAGGTACAGAAGGGCTGGGACCACCACTAGGATGAGGTAAGGGGCAGGAGGACACACACAGTTGTGCTAATTAATGAACATCTAAAACATAGGCCCCTTCTAGGACCAATCTAGGATACCCTAATAGGATAATTGACAAACCTTTAAAATATAAAAGTTGTGGATCCCTGATGCCATTGGAGGTTAGGAGGTGCCAATTTCACTAAGAGGACAAAAGGGAATTTGATATATTTCATGTAGTGTACATTCACAAAGAAACTCAGAAACTATAGACCAAGAAGGAAAGAAAATATTTATTTTAGACAAGCAAGTTTGAGCCTAGAGGATGACACATAACTTTTGCATCATAGAAAAGATTTTTAGCACTATGCGGAAGCTTGAGCTCAGTAGGGCATATGGAAAGTTGTGGTTGGAAAGGTCATGACAATATCCTGCTGAGGCCAAATTAACTATTACTTGTTCAAGTTAAGATATATAAATAATTCTGTAGACCAATATTTTCCAACCTGTGGCTCTGAGGTTGCTGCTAACTCTAAGCATGTCCTGACAGTCTTTGATGGGCAAGAAATTCTGAAAGTTGTAGATCTGCAACATAGGTGGGGCCCTGGTCACAGACTTTATCTAGGGAATCCCACTTGACTTCGCCCATACAGCATCACAGGGTCGCGACAGCATCACAGGTCCTTTACCTCCTCCAGTTGCACAGCCTGTGAGCCTGACTCCTCCCACACAGGATCACATGGTCTTGACATCATCACAGGTCCTTTACCTCCTCCCGCTGAACAGCCTGGATACTGACTCCGCCCACGCAGGATCACGTGGTCGTGACATCATGAAAGGTCTTTTAGCCTCCTCCAACTAGAAAAAGCCTCTAATGTATGGGCTCCTGGGAGGAATAGGTCACGTGACGAGGGGACGCGAATAAGGCGGTGAAAAATAGCTCTTTAGCACAGCTGCGGCGGGCCCCTATCCTGGCCGGGCCCTCGGACCACGCCCGAAGTGCCCGACCGGTCAGTCCGCCCCTAGGTGGGGCAATTTAAACTCTCTCTCTCTGTGTTCCTGCCCCTACAGAGGTCATGGGTCAATCTCTCCTTGTGGCCGTCATGGTGGATGAAATGGAAAAAAAGCTACTCACCTATTCATCAGTGCTTCATTTCAGCACCAAAGGTCTCGTCCACCGTGGACCTGAAGTGTGATGTTGTACAATACGCAGTGAATACAGTAGCAGCAAAATGTCTGCTACAGGATCTGCACATATCTTAACATGCAGATTTTAAACCTGCAGAATGTCAATTTATCCTGTGGCTTTCACCCTTTACAATGTAAAAGGTAAAATTAGTAGCAAAAAACAAATGTAACGAATGTAATTACCACAGCAAAATATGCCATGTGCCACTAAAGCCTCATTCATACATCAGTGTTTTGGTCACTGATTTCCATCAGCGATTGCGAGCCAAAACCGGGATTGGAGCCTCCACAGACATAAGGTATAAGGCCTCTTGCACACGACCGTATGGCTTTTTCAGTATTTTAGGGTTTGTTTTTTAACGGATCCGTTGTTCCGTTCCGTAGTACTGCAAAAAATCTCCGTATGCGATCCAGTGTTTGCGGATTGCAAACAGAAACATCAAATTTTTTATCATTACTTACAGTAATGTGTTTTAACAGTATACACATGGGCAAAGTGGGCAAGATTCCGCAAAAAAAATGATGATATAAGGATGTGTTCCACATGCATTCCGTATTTTTTGCGGACCCATTGACTTGAATGGAGCCACGGATCGTTATTTGCGGCCAATAATAGGACAAGTTCTATCTTTCAACGGAAGGGATATACGGAATGCATACGGAGTACATTCCTTTTTATTGCAGAACCATTGAAATGAATTTTTCCGCATATGGACCGCAAACGGAATCCGCAAAAACGGAATAGGCCTAAGGGAAAGCTCTGCACCTGTTCTGTGTTTAAAGCCGCACCTGGTTTTGGCTCACAATCACTGATAGAAATCACTGACCGAACACTGACGTGTGAATGAGGCTTAAAGGGGTATTCGCATCTTTAGTTTTCATACTTACCTTCGTCCAGCGCAACGTTCACTTCCTGCATTCGGAGGTGCTTGATTGACATCTCCCGGCCAGGCCGCGCTTGCGCAGAAGACTAGTTTTTCTCCCGGCCGGGCAATGTCCTGAACGCGTATGGCTCTGTACTATACTAGCCAGGAAGAAGTCATCATGGCGCATGCGCAGTGGCTCGCGTGTTCAGGACATTGCGCAGCTCGGCCGGGAGAAAATCTCCAGTCTTCTGCGCAAGCGCTGCCCGGCGGGATTCGACAGGAGAGGTGGCCGTAACCAGGGCAGATGAAAGACAACAATCAGGTAAGAGGGGACTTATTTTCTCAAAAAGAGTGAGAATTGGGTAATAAAATGTATTTAGAAAAATGATCACTGTCAAATCATTAACAGATTTAACAGTGATCATTGTGATGGGAATACCCCTTTAAGGCACAAGTGAGAACTCACACAATATAAAACCTGGACAGCAAATAATAGCCACCTGAGCACATTCTTAGCGCAGTACTAACCTTCATCCAGGGCTCTATTCATGGCAGCACAGAATGACCAGTAGCCACTATACTCCTTCCCCTTGTACTTCACTAAGAACTTTTTATCTTCGTGTTCCGACCAGAAGGAGAAGTTCAAAGTGTCTGCAAAAAACACCCAGTTGACAGCATCTTCCCCAGAGCCCTGTGGGTTCAATTCATGAAGAGATTTCCATCCTTTCAGGGTGATCTCCTTCCGCCCAATCTTCTCGAAGAGCTTCTCAGCGAGGGAGCGCGCACCCTCCGTGTCCACAAACACATGCTTGCTGTTCTCAGTGATGAACTTGCCAGTCTCTCTGGGTCCAAGTGGAGCTGCCATTCTGCAGTCTGTCTAAAGAGAGAATAGAATGGTGTTTTCATAGGGTTTTTTAAAGCACAATCCAAAGAAGAAATGGGTAAGAGGATGCTCAAGGCTTTACAGCAACAAGAAGAAGGAAAGAACTCCAGGTATAGTATGATCTCCTTTCATATTTAAATTGACATAAAAATCATAGCCCAGATTTACCAATCCTATAGATGGTGGAAGCTTAGCTCAGGCTGGATAATAAATCTGGTGCAGGATACACTTTTGGTTGGTTTACCTTGAGACTAGATTTTATGCCAGAATCGTGGTGCAAAACGGGCATCTTAGGCTAAACCCCTTTGTTCATGCAAGTCAGAAAAAAGTGTAGAAACCGAAATTGCGTCAATTTGCACAACTTTTTAGGCAGATTCTAGACATTAGTAAATCTAGGCGATTCGCTTCAGCTGTGCTTCGCTGTAATCGGCATACAGTTATGGGGGATCAGCTGCACCCTGTTAGAGCTTGTTATTAAAGGGCATCTGTCAGCAGATTTGTACCTATGACACTGGCTGACCTGTTACATGTGCGCTTGGCAGCTGAAGGCATCTGTGTTGGTCCCATGTTCATATGTGTCCACATTGCTGAGAAATGTTCTAATGTATGCAAATGAGCCTCTAGTCTAGGAGCACCGGGGGCGTTGCTGTTACACCTAGAGGCTCTGCTCTCTCTGCAACTGCCGTGCCCTCTGTATTTTGATTGACAGGGCTGGGCAGGGAAAACATCATCACACCTGGCCCTGTCAAAGTACAAAGGGTGCAGTAGTTGAAGAGAAAGTGGAGTTTTAGGCATATGGGCACTGGGTGTAGTTGGAGGCATTCCATGGTCCACCACAATTGTTGTCCCTTTCTGGGCTTTTCGAACGTTAGGAGGCATGCTATGGGCAGATTTGGGATCCTAAACAACCCCAACTGCATAACAGCATGACGGTGGTTTAGTGGCCTCAAACAGGTAACTGGTTATTTTCTACTGAAGTCTATGGACCCCCATGATCAGACATTTATGGCATGTCGTGTGGAAATGTAACATATGAACTTCAAGGTGGTTTACATATTTGGAGCTCTCTAATAGATTCTAATGGACCCCATTGGGCAGATAATACCCCATTAGTATAAAATAAAGAAATATTCAGTTATACTGTACTTTAAAAGAAGTACTGTGCAATGCACAAATGGTTAATGGTCGTTCAATATATGATAGGTGAGGTTCCTTATCTTCTGTATTGGAGGGAGAAGAACTCCCAGAAAGTACAACTCATAGAAGCACATGGATACATGGTCTCCTCCTCTCTAGAGTGCTGAATGGGGTCACTCATGTCCTCTGACAGTGGATGTCCCAGAAGAGGAACCACCCGTCAGACATTTATGACCTATAATATCAAACTGCAATAAATGTCTCAGATGGGAATACACATTTGGGTTTTCTTTAGGCTCTTGAGAGTGGTACAATCCGATTTTAATTAAAACAAAAAAATGTACTTTCATTACAGTTGGCATGGTCCATGAGATGGTACAGAGGTATTCTGCAATGCTTCTAGTGGGGAATACCGGGCCCTATAACAGCACCATATTACATGGAGTGCCTCCATCTCCATACTACTACTAATGTGTAAAGAGAGCTATGCATGCTCAGCTTTTCCTTCTTGTAAGTGGGTCAGGAAGTAGATATGTTATATTAGCTATCTGTTAGCAGCTGGGTAGAAAACTAAGGAGAGAACTGCCAATTACTGGGGTGCAGGCTGGGAGAGCGGGCACTCGTGAATATGCTGACTCTTCTCAGCTGCAGACTGCCACCATTAGGGTCCATTCACACGTCCGTTTTTTCTTTCCTGATCTGTTCAGTTTTTTGCGGAACAGATCAGGACCAGATCTGGACCCATTCATTTTCAATAGGTCCTGGAAAAAATCAGACAGCACAATGTGTGCTGTCCGTTTCCGTTGTTCCGTTCCGCATGTCCGTTTCAATATAAAACATGTCCTATTCTTGTCCGCAAAATTCGGATCCTGGTACAATACAAAGTCAATGGATCCGCATAAATTTTTATTTATTTTTTTCAATTTTTTTTCAAAGAAATCCAAACAACTTTATTTGATTATTGAACTTTATACATGTTTGTTTTTTGCGGATCCGCAAAAAATGGATGACATACGGAAACATTTTCAGGAACAACGGATCCGCAAAAAACGGACCGAAAATCGGGATATAGGAAAATACTGACGTGGGAATGTAGCCTAAAACTGTAAGTACTTAGAAGCCACCTCATATTAGCACATGGGATGACAGTTGAAATCAGTGTGTCTGTCACTAAGTTTTGATGCCCCTTTTATGCAAAAGCAAAATATGCACTGTTTGGCTGCAGCTTCTATGTATCACAGTACACTGAAAACTGCACACTGGCATTCACAGCACTGAGGTCCTAGGTAAAAATCTGACCAAGGACAATATCTGCATGGAGTTTGTATGCTCTCCCCGTGTTTGCGTGGGTTTGCTGACACACTCCAAAGACATGCTGATAGGGAATTTAGATAGTGAGCTCTACTGGGGACAGCGAGTGATGATAATATCTGTAAAGCAGTGCGGAATATGTCAGCGCCATATAAGTCTAATAAATAATAATGACTGAATTAACTAACTTCTAACTGATTTATGACCACAGCTGAACTTTGATTTGGTCATAAATCAGATTAGACAGTTCAGGAGAGATCAGATATGGGAACAAGCCATCATAATCATGAAAGAATGGCAATTTGCAGCTGCTATGTAACGAGATACCTAAAACTGCAGAAGCAAAAAAGGGTAGAAAATACTTAAAGAGGCTCTGTCAGCATGACCAACCCTATTAACCCCGGGCCTGTTTTCACCTTCCTGCCCAGGCCAATTTTTGCTAATCTGACCAGTGTCACTTTATGTGGTGATAACTTTAAAACGCTTTTACTTATCCAGGTCATTCTGAGATTGTTTTCTCGTCACATATTGTACTTCATGACAGTGGTAAAAATAAGTAGAAAAAAAACAAACAAAAAAAACATTTTTATTCATGAAATTTCCAAATTTCAATTTCTTTACTTTTATAATAGATAGTAATACCTTCAAAAATAGAAATTACTTTACATTCTCCATATGTCTACTTCATTTTGGATAATTTTGAAAATGACATTTTATTTTTTGGGGACGTTAGAAGGCTTAGAAGTATGGAAGCAAATCTTGAAATTTTTCGGAAAATTTCCAAAACCCACTTTTTAAGGACTGTTCAGGTCTGAAGTCACTTTGTGAGGCTTACATAATAGAAACCACCCATAAATGACCCCCATTTTAGAAACTACACCCCTCAAGGTATACAAAACTGATTTTAAAAACTTTATTAACCCTTTAGGTGTTCCACAGGAATTGATGGAAAATGGAGATGAAATTTCTGAATTTCACTTTTTTGGCAGATTTTACATTTTAATCCATTTTTTTCAGTAGCAAAGCAAGGGTCAACAGCCAAATAAAACTCAATATTTATTACCCCGATTCTGCGGTTTACAGAAACACCCCACATGTCATTGTAAACTGCTGGGCGCAGAAGGAAAGGAACGCCATATGGTTTTTGGAAGGCAAATTTAGCTGAACTGGTTTTTAGATGCCATGTCCCATTTGAAGCCCCCCGATGCACCCCTACAGTAGAAACAAAAAGTAGTGCCAGTTTTATTGGTACTATTTTGGGATACATGTGATTTTTTATTGCTCTATATTAAGTTTTTTGTGAGGCAAGGTAACAAAAAAATGGATGTTTTGGCAAAGTTTTTATTTTTACAGCATTTAACAGAGGGATTAGGTCATGTAACTTTTTTTATAGAGCAGATCGTTACGCACGTGGCAATACTTAATATGTCTACTTTTTCTTATTTATTTAAGTTTTACACAATAATAGCATTTTTGAAACCGAAATAATGATATTTAGTGTCTCATAATCTGAGAGCCATAGCTTTTTTTATTTTTTGACCGATTCTCTCAGGTAGGGTCTCATTTTTTGCGGGATGAGGTGACTGTCTGATTGCTACTATTTTTGGGGGCATACGCCTTTTTGATCACTTGCTGTTGCAATTTTTGTTATGCAATGTGCCAAAAATTGCTTCTTTTTTTTTTTTACACCCTTTTTTTTTACTTAGGTCATATGATATTTTTATAGAGACGGACGTAGCGATACCTAATATGTCTACTTTTTTTATATTTTTTTCACTTTAGCACAATAATAGCAGTTTTGAAGCAAAAAATAATCATATTTTAGTGTCTCAGTCTGAGAGCAATAGCTTTTTTATTTTTTGAATGATTATCTCAGTTAGGGTCTCATTTTTTGCAGGATGAGGTGACGGTCTGATTGGTACTATTTTGGGGAGCATATGCCTTTTAGTGCTTTTTTTTTTTTTTTACACAGTTTATTATTTAATTTTTTTACAGTGTTCACCTGAGTTGGTTAGGTCATGTGATATTTTTATAGAGCTGTTTGTTACGGACGTGGCGATACCTAATATGTAATTATTTTTTTATGTATTTCACTTTAGCACAATAATAGCAGTTTTGACAAAAAATTGTCTTAGGTAGGGGCTCATTGTCTTAGGTAGGGGCTCATTTTTTGCAGGATGAGGTAACGTTTTTTTTTATACCATTTTGGGGGGCATACGCCTTTTTGAAACCACCCATTGATCGCTTGGTGTTGCACTTTTTGTGATGTAAGGTGACAGAAATGGCTTTTTTTTTTATACAGTTTTTATTTTTTATGGTGTTTATCGGACAGGGTGGATCTTGTGATATATTTATAGAGCCGGTTATTACGGACGCAGCGATACGTAATATGTGTGGATTTTGTTTTGTTTTTTATTATAAAATAAGGGGAAAGGGGCGTTTTCTTTTCTTTTTTACTTTATTAATTTTTATTAAAAACCCTTTTTTTTAACTTTATTTATGACATTCACTTTTGGGGGTCTGATCCCCTCTGCAAGGCATTACAATACATCTGTATTGTAATGCATTGCCTGTTAGTGTATGACACTGAGTCATATACTAACAGGTTGCCTAGGAGACCCAGCCTGAGGCTGGATCTCCTCGGCTCCCGTAGAAGGCAGTTCCCGATGCCGTGCAAGGCATTGGGCAGCCTCTGCACGGCATCGGGCTGCCTTGTGTTGCATCGGGTCCCTGCCACAGCAGCGCGGGGACTCGATGCTCTCCCTCACCCGACACAAACCTCTTCTATGTCGCGGACTGTGGCATAGAAGGGGTTAATCTGCCGGCATCAGCGCCGGTGGATACAGCAGGGGCCCGGCTACCATGGACTGCTGGGCCCCTGCAGTGATCGTGCGTGCACCGCTACGGTGCCCGCGCGATCACTATGACATACTATTACATCAAATTCCGGGAACTCAGTGGTTCCCATGACGTAACAGTACGTCAAAGGTTGGGAAGGGGTTAAATCAGGCATACTGGCTGGTAGGGCTCATCATGCCAATGCCTTTCTGTAACCTTACCACATTGAGAAGTGTGGATTTCTATGCTTAGAATGGTAATGTTTTATTCACAAGCACAATATATGATTATAATGAAACCAGTTGTATGTGTTAGCTTTCTAAGCATGCAAAAACATTTTTCTCTGCGTGCTAATACTACAGTGATAAGTGGTCAGCCTTGTACAGTGCTGCCCATAATTATTCATACCACTGGCAAATTTTGGCTTAAAGTTACTTTTATTCAAACAGCAAGTAATTTTTTGACGGGAAATGACACGTGTCTCCCAAAAGAGAAATGTTTTTTTTCCACAATAATGCCTCTTGTACATCTACTTATAATCTTTTGGGAGACACCTATGTCATTTCCTGTCAAAAAATTACTTGCTGGTTGAATAAAAGTAACTTTAAGTCAAAATTTGCCTGGGGTATGAATAATCTGTATGTACAGATTTCAGGTTTGATTTTTTACTTCATATTTTTTTTTCTCCCTCATTTAACCCATAATAAGAGGCTATAACTTTATCATATTTAGAATAATGTTTTCTTATCCTTAGAAACCTAAAACATATTACTGGTTTATTCACAAACACAATATATAATTATAAAGAAACTAGTAACATTTATTAGCTTTCTAAGTATAAAAAATAATTCTCAATGTGATAAGGTTATAGCATTTATTGTGGGTTAAAATTAGGGAGTATAAAAATATCTGAAGAAAAAAAATCTAAGTCTCTCCCAGGATTCAAACCTGGGATCTCTAAATGCAAGGCTGAACTCTTATCTCCAGGCTAGGAGCCTTTTCATATTGAGGATTGTGGTTTTTCTATGCTTAGAAAGCTAACACGTATTACTGGTTTCATTATAATGATATATTGTGCCTGCAAATAAAACAGTAATATGTATAATAGCTTTCTAAGTTAGGAATCCACTCTTGTCTATGCGGGAAGGCTATAGTAAGTAGTGTATATGATATACAGGTGAAACTCGAAAAATTTGAATATTGTGCAAAAGTCCATTTATTTCAGTAATGCAACTTAACCACCTCAGGACCGCCGTACGCAGGATTGCGTCCTGCCGGCGGTCCTGCTCTTCTGGGTGGACGCATATACGCGTCCTCCCGCGAGAGCAGAGATTTCCTGTGAACGCGCGCACACAGGCGCGCGCGCTCACAGGAACGGAAGGTAAGCGAGTGGATCTCCAGCCTGCCAGCGGCGATCGCTCGCTGGCAGGCTGGAGATCCGAATTTTTTAACCCCTAACAGGTATATTAGACGCTGTTTTCATAACCGCGTCTAATATACCTCCTACCTGGTCCTCTGGTGGTCCCTTTTGTTAGGATCGACCACCAGAGGACTCAGGTAGCTCAGTACAGTCGCACCAAACACCACACTACACTACACTACACCCCCCCCGTCACTTATTAACCCCTTATAAACCCCTGATCACCCCATATAAACTCCCTGATCACCCCCCTGTCATTGATTACCCCCCTGTCAGGCTCCGTTCAGACGTCCGTATGATTTTTACGGATCCACGGATACATGGATCGGATCCGCAAAAAGCATACAGACGTCTGAATGGAGCCTTACAGGGGGGTGATCAATGACAGGCGGGTGATCACCCATATACACTCCCTGATCACCCCCTGTCATTGATCACCCCCCTGTAAGGCTCCATTCAGATGTCCGCATGATTTTTACGGATCCATGGATACATGGATCGGATCCGCAAAACACATGCGGACGTCTGAATGGAGCCTTACAGGGGGTGATCAATGACAGGCGGGTGATCACCCATATACACTCCCTGATCACCCCCCTGTCATTGATAACCCCCCTGTAAGGCTCCATTCAGACGTCCGCATGTGTTTTGTGGATCCGATCCATGGATCCGTAAAAAATCATGCGGATGTCTGAATGGAGCCTTACAGGGGGGGTGATCACCCTGATCACCCCCCGTCATTGATAACCCCCCTGTAAGGCTCCATTCAGACGTCCGCATGTGTTTTGCGGATCCGATCCATGGATCCGTAAAAATTATACGGACGTCTGAATGGAGCCTTACAGGGGGGTGATCAATGACAGGGGGGTGATCAGGGAGTCTATATGGGTGATCACCCCCCTGTCATTGATCACCCCCCTGTCATTGATCACCCCCCCCTGGTAAGGCTCCATTCAGACATTTTTTTTGGCACAAGTTAGCGGAAATTTTTTGTTTGTTTTTGTTTTTTCTTACAAAGTCTCATATTCCACTAACTTGTGTCAAAAAATAAAATCTCACATGGACGCACCATACCCCTCACGGAATCCAAATGCGTAAACATTTTTAGACATTTATATTCCAGACTTCTTCTCACGCTTTAGGGCCCCTAAAAAGCCAGGGCAGTATAAATACCCCACATGTGACCCCATTTCGGAAAGAAGACACCCCAAGGTATTCCGTGAGGGGCATATTGAGTCCATGAAAGATTGAAATTTTTGTCCTAAGTTAGCGGAAAGTGAGACTTTGTGAGAAAAAAACAAAAAAAAAAATCAATATCCGCTAACTTATGCAAAAAAAAAAAAAAAAAATTCTAGGAACTCGCCATGCCCCTCATTGAATACCTTGGGGTGTCTTCTTTCCAAAGTGGGGTCACATGTGGGGTATTTATACTGCCCTGGCTTTTTAGGGGCCCGAAAGTGTGAGAAGAAGTCTGGGATCCAAATGTCTAAAAATGCCCTCCTAAAAGGAATTTGGGCCCCTTTGCGCATCTAGGCTGCAAAAAAGTGTCACACATGTGGTATCGCCGTACTCAGGAGAAGTTGGGGGATGTGTTTTGGGGTGTCATTTTACATATACCCATGCTGGGTGAGAAAAATATCTTGGTCAAATGCCAACTTTGTATAAAAAAATGGGAAAAGTTGTCTTTTGCCAAGATATTTCTCTCATCCAGCATGGGTATATGTAAAATGACCCCCCAAAACACATTGCCCAACTTCTCCTGAGTACGGCGATACCAGAGGTGTGACACTTTTTTGCAGCCAAGGTGGGCAAAGGGGCACATATTCCAAAGTGCACCTTTCGGATTTCGCAGGCCATTTTTTACACATTTTGATTGCAAAGTTCTTCTCACACATTTGGGCCCCTAAATTGCCAGGGCAGTATAACTACCCCACAAGTGACCCCATTTTGGAAAGAAGACACCCCAAGGTATTCCGTGAGGGGCACAGCGAGTTCCTAGAATTTTTTATTTTTTGTCGCAAGTTAGTGGAATATGAGACTTTGTAAGAAAAAAAAAAAAAAAAAAAAATCATCATCATTTTCCGCTAACTTGTGACAAAAAATAAAAAGTTCTATGAACTCACTATGCCCATCAGCGAATACCTTAGGGTGTCTACTTTCCGAAATGGGGTCATTTGTGGGGGTTTTCTACTGTTTGGGCATTGTAGAACCTCAGGAATCATGACAGGTGCTCAGAAAGTCAGAGCTGTTTCAAAAAGCGGAAATTCACATTTTTGTACCATAGTTTGTAAATGCTATAACTTTTACCCAAACCATTTTTTTTTTGCCCAAACATTTTTTTTTTATCAAAGACATGTAGAACAATAAATTTGGCGAAAAATTTATATATGGATGTCGTTTTTTTTGCAAAATTTTACAGCTGAAAGTGAAAAATGTCATTTTTTTGCAAAAAAATCGTTACATTTTGATTAATAACAAAAAAAGTAAAAATGTCAGCAGCAATAAAATACCACCAAATGAAAGCTCCATTAGTGAGAAGAAAAGGAGGTAAAATTCATTTGGGTGGTAAGTTGCATGACCGAGCGATAAACGGTGAAAGGAGTGTAGTGCCGAAGTGTAAAAAGTGCTCTGGTCATGAAGGGGGTTTCACCTAGCGGGGCTGAAGTGGTTAAAGGGCTTCTGTCACCCCACTAAAGTGATTTTTTTTTTTTTGGGCTGGTGAAATTAGTTATATTGCGATATATCACAATATAATTGTGTTACTTACTTTGATCCAGCAGTTTCTTCAAAAAACGAAGTTTTATCATATGTAAATTCGGTCTCTAACAGCAAGTAGGGCGGCTACTTGCTGGTAGCTGCTGCAGAAATCCGCCCTCTCGTCGTGTTGATTGACAGGGCCAGCCGGGATCTCCTCCTCCGGCCAGCCCTGTCGGCATTTCAAAAATCGCGCGCCTCTGTTGATTCGGCGCAGGCGCTCTGAGATGAGGAGGCTCGTCTCCTCAGCACTCCCTCAGTGCGCCTGCGCCGATGACATCACCGAAATAGAAGACGTCATCGGCGCACTGAGGGAGTTCTGAGGAGACGAGCCTCCTCATCTCAGAGCGCCTGCGCCAAATCAACAGAGGCGCGCGATTTTTGAAATGCCGACAGGGCTGGCCGGAGGAGGAGATCCCGGCTGGCCCTGTCAATCAACACGACGAGAGGGCGGATTTCTGCAGCAGCTAGCAGCAAGTAGCCGCCCTACTTGCTGTCAGAGACCGAATTTACATATGATAAAACTTCGTTTTTTGAAGAAACTGCTGGATCAAAGTAAGTAACACAATTATATTGTGATATATCGCAATATAACTAATTTCACTAGCCCAAAAAAAAAAAAAATCACTTTAGTGGAGTGACAGAAGCCCTTTAAAAGGAATTGTTTAAAATTAGAGTTTTGTGAAAAGGTTCAATATTCTAGGCTCAAAGTGTCACACTCTAGTCAGCTAATTAATCCATATCCCCTGAGCAAAGGGTACCTCAAAATTGTGACTTTGGGGTTTCATAAGCTGTAAGCAATAATCATCCAAATTATACAAAATAAAGGCTTGAAATATCTCACTTTGCATGTAATGAGTCTCATATGTTAGTTTCATCTTTTAAGTTGCATTACTGAAATAAATGCACTTTGCACGATATTCTAATTTTTCAAGTTTCACCTGTATACATGCTAGGACACAGCTCTGTTCTCAGCATACTGCTCTAGTGCTGTCAATCAATGGGGCCCTCGGGTGTTAAAAAGGCAGTGCTCAAAGGATTCCTCCCTGCCCCCGATGCTCCAACTCAGGCTACTTTCACACTAGCGTTCGGGTTTCCGTTCGTGAGCTCCGTTTGAAGGAGCTCACGAGCGGACCCGAACGCAGCCGTCCAGCCCTGATGCAGTCTGAATGGAGGCGGATCCGCTCAGACTGCATCAGTCTGGCGGCGTTCAGCCTCCGCTCCGCTCGCCTCCGCACGGACAGGCGGACAGCTGAACGCTGCTTGCAGCGTTCGGGTGTCCGCCTGGCCGTTCGGAGGCGTGCGGATCCGTCCAGACTTTCAATGTAAGTCAATGGGGACGGATCCGTTTGAAGATGCCACAATGTGGCTCAATCTTCAAGCGGATCCGTCCCCCATTGACTTTACATTGAAAGTCTGAACGGATCCGCGCAGGCTACTTTCGCACTTGCGCACTTGCGAATTTTTTTAAAGTTATTAATGCAGACGGATCCGCCCGAACGCTAGTGTGAAAGTAGCCTTACTCAGGCTACTTTCACATCTGCATTGTTAATTCTGGTTTTGAGATCCTACAGAGGGTCCCAAAAACGGAATTAAACGGATCCGTGCCATTTAATACATCCGGTTATATTAAATCAAAACTGAACAAACCGGATCCAGTATGAAAATCATTGCAAGTCAATGGGCGCGGGACCTGTTTTTTTTTTCCGCAAACAATAAAAATAAAAATAAACGCATCTGGAACCATTGACTTACATAGAATTTCATGCCGGATCCAGTTTGTTCCATTTCACAAACCAAAATCAGCTGTTTTGTGCAGCCACCAGGGCCAGAAACTATACAATAAGATTCTGCCCACTGTGTAGCAGGTGGGGTACTTCAAGGGACACTGACAGGCCCAATAACCATAATTAGCTGTACATATGTATGTACAGGTCTTCTAATGTGCATTTAAAACATATAAGTATCCCCCCTGTTCACATTATGAATACTGCAAACTCATGTTTTATAACCTGAACTAATCCCTGTTCTTTCTGCCCAAGGGGCGGGGTTTCAGCTTCTCTGAGCACAAGAGAAGCTGAAACCCCGCCCCTTGGGCAGAAAGAACAGGAATTAGTTCAGGTTATAAAACATGAGTTTGCAGTATTCATAATGTGAACAGGGGGGATACTTATATGTTTTAAATGCACATTAGAAGACCTGTACATACATATGTACAGCTAATTATGGTTATTGGGCCTGTCAGTGTCCCTTTCAGATCAGCTCCCATTCAAGTAAAGCTACTTTCACACTCGCGTTTGGTGCAGATCCGTCATGGATCTGCACAGACAGATCCGTTCAGATAATACAACCGTCTGCATCCGTTCAGAACGGATCCGTTTGTATTATCTTTAACATAGCCAAGACTGATCCGTCTTGAACACCATTAAAAAGTCAATGGAGGACGGATCAGTTTTGTATTGTGGCACATTGTGTGCCAGGACGGATCCATTTGGCTCAGTTTCATAAGACGGACACCAAAACGTGACCGCCTCCAGAGCAGAATGGAGACTGAACTGATGCATTCTGAGCGGATCCTTTTCCATTCAGAACGCATTCGAACGCAAACTGATCCGTTTTGGACCACTTGTGAAAGCCCATGACAGATCTCACAAACGGGAAGCCAAAAGGAGTGTGAAAGTAGACTAAATGGGAACTAAACTGTGGTACGGCAGCGCTGTCAACGACACAGTGGATAGAGCCTACTGCCCATGGTATATTTACTGGTGCGTGCCAGTGGCTTCCCGAAACAGCTGAT
The DNA here is from genome assembly GCF_014858855.1 of Bufo gargarizans. Classification (NCBI taxonomy): domain Eukaryota; kingdom Metazoa; phylum Chordata; class Amphibia; order Anura; family Bufonidae; genus Bufo; species Bufo gargarizans. Next base: position 75,604,487 of record NC_058087.1, read on the forward strand.
TGTGGGGGTGCCAGACATTGGGGATATTGATGACCTATGCTGAGGAAACATCAGAGTCCAAGTCCTGGAAAAAATAAAAACTCACAAACACCTATTATAAAATATGTTTAAAGGGGTTGTCACTTCAGCAAGTGGCATTTATCATGTATAGGAAGGTAATACAAGGCACTTACTAATGTATTGTGATGGTCCACATTTCCTCATTTACTGGATTGATTCATTTTTCCATCACATTATACACTGCTCGTTTCCACGGTTATGACCACCTTGCAATCCCGCAGCCGTGGTCATGCTTACACACTATAGCAAAAAGGCATCAGGCTCTCTATTGGCCGGGAGCGCATATAAGCTAGTGCGTCTTCCTTGCTGAATTAACCATGGAAACAAGCAGTGTACAATATGAAAGGAAAAGGAATCAAGCCAGAGGCAATATGGGCAATCTCAATGAACTAGTATGCAACTTGAAGTAGGGCAAGTACAACATTTTCAATAAAAACTGGCTCCAAATGTGCTCATAGCCTCTAAGTTATTTACTGTATTCAATGCAGATGCAGTCTGGTGTTTCTAGAGTCTCCAAGTTAAACAACGCCATAATAAAGACTACACCCAGAAGAACATCTCCATCTCCATCTCCATACAGAAAACACTGGGGATGTAGGTGTATGAATCCCCTGCTTCCAAAATGAACACGGCTCACAATACATGAATATAGATCTCGTCTCATATAAACCAACGACACCAAAACTAAATATCCCCAATCTACACACTGACGCCAAACCAACACCATGCTGCTCACCTACACAAGTTCTCAATATGGCGCCGCCCACAAGTTCCACGTGTCTGCAAACCACGCCCTCTTGCGCCAGTACGCAGCTTTCCTGGACAACGTACTCCCTCATTGGCTCACGGACTTACTTCCGGTTTTGTTTGCGGGCTTTCCTATTGGCTTAAAATTTCAAAACTGTTTGATTGGCTGCTGTCATTTCACTTGTAATCTGATTGGTCGGACTTGTTTGGCTTGTACGTTCCCCGGTGACAGCCGGCTGGCGGGAAGCGAGAGACTGTGCGATCGGTAGCTGGAAAGGCAAGTGAGAGGGCTGGCTTATGGCTATTATACTGCGTAGTAACGCAAACTAAGAGCTCTTTTATGGACACGTGCTTGATGTTACATAGATGTAGCAGAGCTGTGTTACTCACTGTACTGATATGTTCTTACATAGATGTAGTAGGGCTGTGTGAGTCACTGTACTGATATGTTCTTACATAGATGTAGTAGGGCTGTGTTACTCACTGTACTGATATGTTCTTCAAGAGATGTAGCAGAGCTGTGTGAGTCACTGGACTGATATGACTGAGTACAATGTGAATCCACAGATAAAAGCATATGGTATCATAGGAAGTGTGCCATAAGACAGCTCAGCTCTGCTACATCTTCATGTATGTGGCTCACACTTCTAGAAAAAGCCTTGTGTCCCCACATCACGGCACAGGTTTTCTAGTTGTACTGACCCCAGTAGTCGCTGTGTGTGTGGCATGAAAGTGATCAGTCCTGAATTGTTTGTAAATAGAATAGACAGAGATTATTCTCAGCGTTATTATAGTGACGTCACATCACACGATCAGCTGCTGCACGTTGTGACGTCAGCTGTTAGCAACGTGCCATCCTGACCGTGCAGATATGGATGAAACAGCATCCATCATCGTAACAGAACTGCGGGCGAAGAAATGAAGGATTGTCTGACCCTCAAATGAAAATACAGTTGCAAGAAAAAGTATGTGAACCCTTTGGAATGATATGTATTTCTGCACAAATTGGTCCTAAAATGTGATCTGATCTTAATCTAAGTCACAACAATAGACAATCACAGTCTGCTTAAACTAATAACACACAAAGAATTAAATGCTACCATGTTTTTATCGAACACACCATGTAAACATTCACAGTGCAGGTGGAAAAAGTATGTGAACCCCTAGACTAATGACATCTCCAAGAGCTAATTGGAGTGAGGTGTCAGCTAACTGGAGTCCAATCAATGAGATGAGATTGGAGGTGTTGGTTACAGCTGCCTTGCCCTATAAAAAACACACACCAGTTCTGGGTTTGCTTTTCACAAGAAGCATTGCCTAATGTGAATGATGCCTCGCACATAAGAGCTCTCAGAAGACCTACGATTAAGAATTGTTGACTTTCATAAAGCTGGAAAGGGTTATAAAAGTATCTCCAAAAGCCTTGCTGTTCATCAGTCCACGTTAAGACAAATGGTCTATAAATGGAGAAAGTTCAGCACTGCTGCTACTCTCCCTAGGAGTGGCCGTCCTGTAAAGATGACTGCAAGAGCACAGCGCAGACTGCTCAATGAGGTGAAGAAGAATCCTAGCGTGTCAGATAAAGACAGCATATGCCAGAGACTTTTGTAACATCCCTGTTGGAGTACTTTCAAACTTGCGGCAGGACGGATCCGACAGGCTGTTCACCATATCGGATCCGTCCTGCCGCTATTTCGCCGGACCGCCGCTCTGTCCCCATTGACTATAATGGGGATGGGGGCGGTGCACGGTGAAAGCCACCGGACTAAAAAGTCGGACATGCAGGACTTTTTAGTCCGGCGGATTTTGCCGTGCTGCGCCGTAGCTCCGCCCCCGTCCCCATTATAGTCAATGGGGACCGAGCAGGGCCTGGACGGATTGCTATCATCGAAGGAAAAATAAATTCCCAAGTCTATCAAGACATTTTGTAGGAGAACTTGAGGCCATCTGTCCACCAGCTGAAGCTCAACAGAAGATGGGTGTTGCAACAGGACAACGACCCAAAGCATAGAAGTAAATCAACAACAGAATGGCTTAAACAGAAGAAAATGTGCCTTCTGGAGTGGCCCAGTCAGAGTCCTGACCTCAACCCGATTGAGATGCTGTGGCATGACCTCAAGAAAGCGATTCACACCAGACATCTCAAGACTATTGCTGAACTGAATTACTCCTGACCGTTGTGCGCGTCTGATCTGCAACTACAGGAAACGTTTGGTTGAAGTTATTGCTGCCAAAGGAGGTTCAACCAGTTATTAAATCCAAGGGTTCACATACTTTTTCCACCTGCACTGTGAATGTTTACATGGTGTGTTCAATAAAAACATGGTGACATTTAATTCTTTGTGTGTTATTAGTTTAAGCAGACTGTGATTGTCTGTCTATTGTTGTGACTTAGGCTACTTTCACACTAGCGTTCGATCGGATCCATTCTGAACGGATCCGATCATATTAATGCAGACGGAGGCTCCGTTCAGTACGGATCCGTCTGCATTAATAACTTAGAAAAAATTCTAAGTGTGAAAGTAGCCTGAGCGGATCCGTTCAGACTTTCAATGTAAAGTCAATGGGGGACGGATCCGCTTGAAGATTGAGCCATATGGTGACATCTTCAAGCGGATCCGTTCCCATTGACTTACATTGTAAGTCTGAACGGATCCGCTCGCCTCCGCACGGCCAGGCGGACACCCGAACGCTGCAAGCAGCGTTCAGCTGTCCGCCTGTCCGAGCGGACCGGAGGCTGAACGCCGCCAGACTGATGCAGTCTGAGCGGATCCGCTCCATTCAGACTGCATCAGGGCTGGACGGAAGCGTTCGGGTCCGCTCGTGAGCTCCTTCAAACGGAGCTCACGAACGGACCTATGAACGCTAGTGTGAAAGTAGCCTTAGATGAAGATCAGATCACATTTTATGACCAATTTGTGCAGAAATCCATATAATTCCAAAGGGTTCACATACTTTCTCTTGCAACTGTAAATGGAAGGGGTATTCCAGACCAATGCTCAGCGGTTAGCCAGTGGTTGGGAAAAAAAAATCAGATGTTATATTTGTTTCTGATCTGCTGCTGTTTCGATAGTGCCAGCTGGTAGTGAGACTCAGTCGGTCATTCACTATGTCGATCACCCACCTCAGCAGCTGAGCAGTGTTCTTGGGCATTTCCTGCTGTGGAGTGTGGCAGGGACCGAGCGCCATCAGAACAGAGAGCTAAGTATAAGATCCTTTTTAGTTTTTCTTAACCATTGACAGGCCATTCGGAAATTGTGCTTGAATTAAAAGAAGCCAATCACCAGTGCGCTGCTCCATCACTGAAGGTCCCTTCCTCACTGCTTCCACCTGCAGCCATTCACCGGCCTCAGCAGTGATGTGTTCCCAAGCAGCACATGAACATTAAGCCTCAGCAGTCAATTGCTGCTCGGGGACAAGTCACTGCTGAGGCCTGGCAACGGCGGCAGTGGTGCATGTGACCACGGACGGAAAGGTCACACTTTCTGTCTTCGGGGGCCAGAAGCGGCTGGCACCAGCAGTGCTGATGAACAAATGACAGAATTTTTTTATTTAAGTATATTCCATCCCTTAACCCCTTAAGGACCAGGCTCATTTTCACCTTAAGGACCAGGCCATTTTTTTCAAATCTGACCAGTGTCACTTTAAGTGCTCATAACTTTAAAATGCTTTGACTTACCCAGGCCGTTCTGAGATTGTTTTTTCGTCACATATTGTACTTCATGACACTGCTAAAATTGGGTCAAAAAAGTTAATTTTTTTGCATAAAAAAATTAATTTTTTACCAAATTTTTTGAAAAATTAGCAAGTTTCAGTTTCTCTACTTCTGTCTACTTGCAGAAACCCCCAATATGTGGTCGTAAACTACTGTTTGGTCGAACGGTAGCACATAGAAGGAGGGGAACACCATATGGGTTTTGGAAGGCAGATTTTGCAGGACTGGTTTTGTTTATACCATGTCCCATTTGAAGCCCCCTGTTGCACCCCTAGAATAGAAATTCCAAAAAAGTGACTCCATCTAAGAAAGTACACCTCTCAAGGTATTCAAAACTGGGTTTACAAACTTTGTTAACCCTTTAGGTGTTCCAGAAGAGTTAATGGCAGATGGAGAAACAATTTTGAAATTTATATTTTTTTGAAAATTTTCCAATATAATCAATTTTTTCCAAGAGTAAAACAAGGGTTAACTGCCGAACAACACTCAAAATGGGTTGCCCTGATTCTGTAGTTTGCAGAAACACCCCATATGTGGTCGTAAACTACTGTTTGGCCAAACGGCAGGACATAGAAGGAGGGGAACACCATATGGGTTTTGGAAGGCAGATTTTGCTGGACTGGTTTATTTACACCATGTACCCTTTCAAGCCCCCTGATGCACCCCTAGAGTAGAAACTCCATAAAAGTGACCCCATCTAGGAAACTACGGGATAAGGTGGTTGTTGTTTTGGGACTATTTTAGGGGTAAATATGATTATTGGTTGCTCTATATTACTCTTTTTTAAGGCAATGTAACAAAAAAATTAAATTCTAAAATTGTTTCTACATTCGCTATTTAGTTTTGTGGAACACCTAAAGGGTTAACATAGTTTGTAAAGTAACTTTTGAATACCTTGAGGGGTGTAGTTTCTTAGATGGGGTCACTTTTTTGGAGTTTCTAGTCTAGGCTACATCAAGGGGGGCTTCTAATGGGACATGGTGTAAAAAAAAAAAAAACTGTCCATCAAAATCTGCCTTCCAGAAACCGTATGGAGTTCCCTTCGTTCTATGCCCTGCCGTGTGGCTATATAGCCATTTACGACCACATATGGGGTGTTTCTGCAAACTACAGAATCAGGGCCATAAATATTTAGTTTTGTTTGGCTGTTAACCCTTGCTTTATTACCGGCAAAATGGATTTAAATTGAAATTTTGCGTTGATTTTTCCGCACGGTCCCACAAGCGATCGTGGATCTGGCGGCAAGGGTCCTGAACAAGGGAATGCTGGTATAAAAGTTATCCACGTACAAGTGGTAACCACTATCCAGCAGTGGGTACATAAGGTCCCACACGAGTTTCCCGCTAACACCCAGAGTGGGGGGACATTCTGGGGGTTGAATACGGGAATCTTGCCCCTCGTACACACAAAATTTGTAAGTGTACCCTGAGGTACACTGGTGTGGGGGGGGGGGGGGGGGGCAAGTGGCTGGGGGGGGGGGCAAGTGGCGGGGGGGGGTCTGGGTTAGATGGATAGATGGAAGTTTGGAATAAAAGTACTTTTTTTTTTTTTTTTTTTTTTTTTCTAACTTACTTTTCCCTTCTTTCCCTGCCTAATGGTGCCTCTCCCTCACTGACCCTAACCTACCTGGGTGGCGATGAGTGCAGGAGGGTGATGGATGCCGATTAGGGGGACACAGGAGCTGGTGCTGAACGATGCTGCACGGTCAGGGTGCTGGACAGGAAGAAGAGGGGAGAGAGGAGCGCAGGAAGTTTGAATCTCGCGCCTCTCTCCCCTGCACCAATCAGCACCCTGGATAGCAGTGTTCAGCACCAGGGCCAGCACCGCCTCTCCAAATCCTCGGACTGCGATTGGTGGTGTATAATTACGCTGGCAGGCTGGACATCCGAATTTTTTAACCCCTAACAGGTATATTAGACGCTGTTTTCATAACAACGTCTAATATACCTCCTACCTGGTCCTCTGGTGGACCCTTTTGTTAGGATCGACCACCAGAGGTCTCAGGTAGCTCAGTACAGTCGCACCAAACACCACACTACACTACACCCCCCCCCCCCCCCGTCACTTATTAACCCCTTATAAACCCCTGATCACCCATGATCACCCCATATAAACTCCCTGATCACCGCCCTGTCATTGATCACCGCCCTGTCATTGATCACCCCCCTGTCAGGCTCCGTTCAGACGTCCGTATGATTTTTACGGATCCACGGATACATGGATCGGATCCGCAAAAAGCATACGGACGTCTGAATGGAGCCTTACAGGGGGGTGATCAATGACAGGCGGGTGATCACCCATATACACTCCCTGATCACCCCCTGTCATTGATCACCCCCCTGTCATTGATCACCCCCCTGTAAGGCTCCATTCAGACGTCCGCATGTGTTTTGTGGATCCTATCCATGGATCCGTAAAAAATCATGCGGATGTCTGAATGGAGCCTTACAGGGGGGGGGTGATCAGTGACAGGGGGGTGATCACCCTGATCACCCCCCTGTCATTGATAACCCCCCTGTAAGGCTCCATTCAGACGTCCGCATGTGTTTTGTGGATCCGATCCATGGATCCGTAAAAATTATACGGACGTCTGAATGGAGCCTTACAGGGGGGTGATCAATGACAGGAGGGTGATCAGGGAGTCTATATGGGTGATCACCCCCCTGTCATTGATCGACCCCCCCCCCTGTCATTGATCGACCCCCCCCTGTCATTGATCGACCCCCCCCCTGTCATTGATCGACCCCCCCCTGTCATTGATCGACCCCCCCCCCCCTGTCATTGATGACCCCCCCCCCCTGTCATTGATGACCCCCCCCCCCCCCTGTCATTGATGACCCCCCCCCCCTGTTATTGATCACCCCCCCCTGTCATTGATCACCCCCCCCTGTCATTGATCACCCCCCCGGTCATTGATCACTCCCCCTGTAAGGCTCCATTCAGACATTTTTTTTGGCACAAGTTAGCGGAAATTTTTTGTTTGTTTTTGTTTTTGTTTTTTCTTACAAAGTCTCATATTCTACTAACTTGTGTCAAAAAATAAAATCTCACATGGACTCACCATACCCCTCACGGAATCCAAATGCGTAACATTTTTAGACATTTATATTCCAGACTTCTTCTCACGCTTTAGGGCCCCTAAAAAGCCAGGGCAGTATAAACACCCCACATGTGACCCCATTTCGGAAAGAAGACACCCCAAGGTATTCCGTGAGGGGCATATTGAGTCCATGAAAGATTGAAATTTTTGTCCTAAGTTAGCGGAAAGTGAGACTTTGTGAGAAAAAAACAAAAAAAAATCAATATCCGCTAACTTATGCAAAAAAATAAAAAATTCTAGGAACTCGCCATGCCCCTCATTGAATACCTTGGGGTGTCTTCTTTCCAAAGTGGGGTCACATGTGGGGTATTTATACTGCCCTGGCTTTTTAGGGGCCCGGAAGTGTGAGAAGAAGTCTGGGATCCAAATGTCTAAAAATGCCCTCCTAAAAGGAATTTGGGCCCCTTTGCGCATCTAGGCTGCAAAAAAGTGTCACACATGTGGTATCGCCGTACTCAGGAGAAGTTGGGGAATGTGTTTTGGGGTGTCATTTTACATATACCCATGCTGGATGAGAGAAATATCTTGGCAAAAGACAACTTTTCCCATTTTTTTTATACAAAGTTGGCATTTGACCAAGATATTTTTCTCACCCAGCATGGGTATATGTAAAATGACACCCCAAAACACATTCCCCAACTTCTCCTGAGTACGGCGATACCAGATGTGTCACACTTTTTTGCTGCCAAGGTGGGCAAAGGGGCACATATTCCAAAGTGCACCTTTCGGATTTCACCGGTCATTTTTTACACATTTTGATTGCAAAGTTCTTCTCACACATTTGGGCCCCTAAATTGGCAGGGCAGTATAACTACCCCACAAGTGACCCCATTTTGGAAAGAAGACACCCCAAGGTATTCTGTGAGGGGCATGGTGAGTTCCTAGAATTTTTTATTTTTTGTCGCAAGTTAGTGGAATATGAGACTTTGTAAGAAAAAAATAAAAATAAAAAATCATCATCATTTTCCGCTAACTTGTGACAAAAAATAAAAAGTTCTATGAACTCACTATGCCCATCAGCGAATACCTTAGGGTGTCTACTTTCCGAAATGGGGTCATTTGTGGGGGTTTTCTACTGTTTGGGCATTGTAGAACCTCAGGAATCATGACAGGTGCTCAGAAAATCAGAGCCGTTTCAAAAAGCGGAAATTCACATTTTTGTACCATAGTTTGTAAATGCTATAACTTTTACCCAAACCATTTTTTTTTTGCCCAAACATTTTTTTTTTATCAAAGACATGTAGAACAATAAATTTGGCCAAAAATTTATATATGGATGTCGTTTTTTTTTGCAAAATTTTACAGCTGTAAGTGAAAAATGTCATTTTTTTTGCAAAAAAATCGTTACATTTTGATTAATAACAAAAAAAGTAAAAATGTCAGCAGCAATAAAATACCACCAAATGAAAGCTCCATTAGTGAGAAGAAAAGGAGGTAAAATTCATTTGGGTGGTAAGTTGCATGACCGAGCGATAAACGGTGAAAGGAGTGTAGTGCCGAAGTGTAAAAAGTGCTCTGGTCATGAAGGGGGTTTCACCTAGCGGGGCTGAAGTGGTTAAGTCAGGACGTACCGGTACGTCCTCGGTCCTTAAAGGGATTCTGTCACCTCCCCTAAGCCAAAAAACGATTTTAAAGCAGCCATGCAGCACAGCTTACCTGGATTAGGCTGTGCTCTTTTATCTTGAAATCCGTCCAGCAGTTACTGCAAAAAACGACTTTGATTGATATGTAAATGTGTCCTGAAGGTGCCCAGAGGGGCGTTTTTTTCTTCTTAGTGAGCCCAGTACCGCCCCTCTTTCAGTGCCCAGCCCGCCTTCCTTGTACTGTCTAACCGCCTCCAGCCTGCCACAGCCTCTCCTCCCTCTCCTCCCTCTCCCTCACGCCGAACGAAGTCTCGCACAGGCGCAGTACCCACTGAGGGCTGCGCCTGTGCGATCAGCAGGAGACTGAGGGCAGCAGCTTCATCTTCGTCACTGGGCATGCGCCGAGCCCAGTGACGTCCGATGCTCGCTCTTCCCTCAGTCAGCAGGGAAGAGCGAGCATCGGACGTCACTGAGCTCGGCGCATGCCCAGTGACGAAGATGAAGCTGCTGCCCTCAGTCTCCTGCTGATCGCACAGGCGCAGCCCTCAGTGGGTACTGCGCCTGTGCGAGAGTTCGTTCGGCGTGAGGGAGGGGGAGGAGAGGCTGTGGCAGGCTGGAGGCGGCGGTTAGACAGTACAAGGAAGGCGGGCTGGGCACTGTAAGAGGGGCGGTACTGGGCTCTCTAAGAAGAAAAAAAACGCCCCTCTGGGCACCTTCAGGACACATTTACATATCAATCAAAGTCGTTTTTTGCAGTAACTGCTGGACGGATTTCAAGATAAAAGAGCACAGCCTAATCCAGGTAAGCTGTGCTGCATGGCTGCTTTAAAATCGTTTTTTGGCTTAGGGGAGGTGACAGAATCCCTTTAAGGACTCGGGAAATAGGGCGTACCGGTACGTCCTATGTCCTTAAGGGGTTAAAAGGGTTTTTTCTGGGATTTTAATATTGATGAGCTATCCTCCGGATCGGTCATTAATATAAGATCAGTGGGGATCTGACACCCGTCGCTCCTATGATCAGCTGGTTGATGAGAAGGCTGCAAACCGTGCCAGTGCAGCCTTCCCTTCATTGTTTACCTGCTTGACGTTGCAGCGGTGAGCAGTGTAGTTACAAGCTGTCCCATTCACTTCAGTGGGACGGCTCAGTATAATACACACTTGTATAGGAACGAGCAGTCCCATTGAAGCGATTGGGACAGCTTGTAATTAGATCTGTTCCATGTGAAATCCATCAGACAAGCTCTCTGACTGCTCCCTCTGTAGCCCCTCTATCTGCTCTCCTGAATGTAAATCTAAGCGGTTTATAATCAAAATTGGAAAAGAGATCCGTATTATGAGTGTTCAGGAGAGCAGAAAGGGGGGCAACAGACCGAGTTGTTAGAGACGCTTGTCTGACCGATTTCACACTGAACTGGACTGAGCAGCCTGCAGTGTATGGCCCCTTGCAGACGAGTGTTCCTCCCGCAGCGAGTCCGCATTGCAGCACCCGACCCGGTATTGGAAAACACTGGCAGCATTATACCAGTGTTATCCAATACATTCCAGAACTGTAAGGGTTACATAGCATCATAAATCAATATAATGCTATGTGAATCCCGCCAGTGCTGGGAGGTCAGGCCGGGAGCTGCGTTGCGGACTCGCTGCAGGAGGAACGCTCGTCTGCAAGGTGCCTAAGAGATTACATGCAGGTGCAGAAGACGTACATTACGAAATCATGGAGCACAGCTTGATAAGTGATCTATATTGGATGATATGGACGTCAGTCCTTTCTAGAAATAATTCCGTCTTCTGTGTTTCTGTTATTGTGCTGTCTTTGTCAGTTGCGGTCATTTTTATATTCTCACTTTTATTTAGATAGAGATGTATTTTAGTCAAACTGTTTCTGTTACAGACTGAGAAATGAGTAATGAAACTAAAAAGGGGAGCAAGAACCTTCAGGTGCAGTTTGTGCCAGATGAAGATGTCTTGGAACATATCATTGATAAAGCAGAAGGTGAGTGACTTATTCCTAGTAGAGTCTTCATGGGACTGCTGGAGATAGCTGGGCGCTGTAGTTCGGCTGGCCCATAGAGAATAAATGGAAGGGCAGCATGTGTACTTAACGGCCACACCTAATTCAAGGGGACCCGAGCGATTTCTAAAGGATATATCTTAGGACAAGGCCTTTAACCACCTCTGGACCGCCTAACGCAGATGTGCGGTCCGGAGGTGGCGGCCCTGCGCAGAGTCACGCATATATGCGTCATCTCGCGAGGGCCGGGATTTCCTGTGAACGCGCGCACACAGGCGCGCGCGCTCACAGGAACGGAAGGTAAGCGAGTGGATCTCCAGCCTGCCAGCGGCGATCGCTCGCTGGCAGGCTGGAGATCCGAATTTTTTAACCCCTAACAGGTATATTAGACACTGTTTTCATAACAGCGTCTAATATACCTCCTACCTGGTCCTCTGGTGGTCCCTTTTGTTGGGATCGACCACCAGAGGACTCAGGTAGGTCAGTACAGTCGCACCAAACACTACACTACACCCCCCCCCCCCCGTCACTTATTAACCCCTTATAAATCCATGATCACCCCATATAAACTCCCTGATCACCCCCCTGTCATTGATCACCGCCCTGTCATTGATCACCCCCCCTGTCAGGCTCCGTTCAGACGTCCGTATGATTTTTACGGATCCACGGATACATGGATCGGATCCGCAAAACGCATACGGACGTCTAAATGGAGCCTTACAGGGGGGTGATCAATGACAGGCGGGTGATCACCCATATACACTCCCTGATCACCCCCGTCATTGATCACCCCCCTGTAAGGCTCCATTCAGACGTCCGCATGATTTTTACGGATCCATGGATACATGGATCGGATCCGCAAAACACATGCGGACGTCTGAATGGAGCCTTACAGGGGGTGATCAATGACAGGCGGGTGATCACCCATATACACTCCCTGATCACCCCCCTGTCATTGATCACCCCCCTGTAAGGCTTCATTCAGACGTCCGCATGTGTTTTGCGGATCCGATCCATGGATCCGTAAAAATTATACGGACGTCTGAATGGAGCCTTACCAGGGGGGTGATCAGGGAGTCTATATATGGGTGATCACCCCCCTGTCATTGATTACCCCCCCTGGTAAGGCTCCATTCAGACATTTTTTTTTTGGCACAAGTTAGCGGAAATTTTTTGTTTGTTTTTGTTTTTTCTTACTAAGTCTCATATTCCACTAACTTGTGTCAAAAAATAAAATCTCACATGAACTCACCATACCCCTCACGGAATCCAAATGCGTAAACATTTTTAGACATTTATATTCCAGACTTCTTCTCACGCTTTAGGGCTCCTAAAAAGCCAGGGCAGTATAAATACCCCACATGTGACCCCATTTCGGAAAGAAGACACCCCAAGGTATTCGCTGAGGGGCATATTGAGTCCATGAAAGATTGAAATTTTTGTCCTAAGTTAGCGGAAAGTGAGACTTTGAGAAAAAAACTAAAAAAATCAATTTCCGCTAACTTATGCAAAAAATAAAAAATTTCTAGGAACTCGCCAGGCCCCTCATTGAATACCTTGGGGTGTCTTCTTTCCAAAGTGGGGTCACATGTGGGGTATTTATACTGCCCTGGCTTTTTAGGGGCCCGAAAGTGTGAGAAGAAGTCTGGGATCCAAATGTCTAAAAATGCCCTCCTAAAAGGAATTTGGGCCCCTTTGCGCATCTAGGCTGCAAAAAAGTGTCACACATCTGGTATCGCCGTACTCAGGAGAAGTTGGGCAATGTGTTTTGGGGGGTCATTTTACATATACCCATGCTGGGTGAGAAAAATATCTTGGTCAAATGCCAACTTTGTATAAAAAAATAGGAAAAGTTGTCTTTTGCCAAGATATTTCTCTCACCCAGCATGGGTATATGTAAAATGGCACGCCAAAATACATTCCCCAACTTCTCCTGAGTACGGCGATACCAGATGTGTCACACTTTTTTGCAGCCAAGGTGGGCAAAGGGGCACATATTCCAAAGTGCACCTTTCGGATTTCACCGGTCATTTTTTACACATTTCGATTGCAAGGTACTTCTCACACATTTGGGCCCCTAAATTGCCAGGGCAGTATAACTACCCCACAAGTGACCCCATTTTGGAAAGAAGACACCCCAAGGTATTCCGTGAGGGGCATGGCGAGTTCCTAGAATTTTTTATTTTTTGTCGCAAGTTAGTGGAATATGAGACTTTGTAAGAAAAAAATAAAAATAAAAAATCATCATTTCTCGTGCATGGCATTGGGGGACACAGCACCATGGGACACAGCACCATGGGTATATGTCCAACTACCACTAGGAGGCACTAGACACAAAAAGTGTTGGCTCCTCCCAGGTGGGCTATACCCTCTCCACAGGCACGAGGCTATTCAGTTTTAGTCTAGTGTCCGTAGGAGGCAGACCTGTCCTGCTTTTTTGCAGGTTCTGCTGTTTATTTTTATTCTTTTTCTTTTTTTCTCTCTTCCGCAGGTCGGTTTTTTCCACCGTTATACCTGCTGCAGGCTGGGGCTCCATCGTGTTCCACTTTAGTTGCCCCCCCTGCGGGCGCGTACTTCGGTACCATCGCCGGTCACCCAGTCCCCACGGACTGCATCCGCAGTGGCTTGCCGGCATTCCCACGGTTCTCGTGTTGAGTCTGCCGAAGGGGTGACCGTGCTGCGCCCGAAGACAACGGATGGTGAGTATACTCCCCTGTCCCTGTGTCCCTGCCCCAGGGTTAGGTTCCCTTCTGTGGCCAGGGGGATGGGATCCACCTTAGCTGGGGGTCCTGGGGAGCCTCTTCTTTCCTCCTAGCCAACCCCCCCCCCCCCCCTCCTGGGGGGGTTTATATTCATGGTTTTTCCTCCCTTCTTTTTCCCCCTCAGTTGGTCTTTTCTCTCCTCCCTGGCCACACAGTCTCTCCCTGGCTTCCCCGCTACTTTAGTCCCCGGCTTCTGCCGGGACTAGGCCTCATCTTCTATGGCCTGTCCCCGGCTCCCAGGTGCTCCGTTTGCCCTGATCTGCCTATCCCCAGGTGTCGCTTCTCCCCCCCTACCCTACTCACCTATTTTTATGGTCCGGTGGGCCCTCTGTCGGCCGCGGTTTCCCCCGCCCCCCTTGCTCCATTCCCGGCCGCATCATAAATCGAGGCCCCGGCTTTTGGGCCTGCTAGGCCGCAATCTTCCCGGCCCCTCCCCCTTGCTTCCCGGGCTTTTCTGAGCCCCGCCCGGCCCTCGGGAGGAGCTATCTCCTCTCCCTTTCCTGGGCTAACGTGTTTTTTCTGTTGGAGGGGGTGGTTAACCCCTCGATTGCTTCATGTCCCCTGCAGCCCTACTGACCACCTCTTTTTAGGGAACAAGCTGCTGCTGCTGCACCTCTTTGGGGGACCACTGCGTCCGGGTCAGGATAGACAGCCTCTGCTGGCTGCTTTTTGAGCATCTCTTCCCCCAACAGCTCCTCGGTCGCCACGTGTTTTCACGTGCGTCCGCTGTCTACAATGGCTGCCATGTGGTCAGCCTGTCCCTGCTGGTGTGCAGTACCTCTTCCCAGATCCCATTGTTTTCCCTGAACAATCTTTTTGTGTAGGTTCCCCATGAATGGGTCCCTCCGTGTCAATGCCATGGGAACCTTGGCCGACTCTCCCTAGCAGTGTCGCTGGCACGCTACCAACCCAAATTGCGGCCACCTCTGCCCTCCAGGGTCCTCCCTGCAGATGGGGCATACTCAGTTAGGGGTACCTGCACCCGGGTTCGGCGAGGGGTAGCTCACAGTACACCCTCGGGTGGTCTCAACGGGGTCCCACCCCTCCTCGGCATCCTCGGATCCCCCCCAGGACAGGCCTGAGGCTGGTGACGAATCCTTCCTGTCACCCCATCCGTTGCCTCTGGGGACACCTCTGCACCGATTCCCTCGGAACAGAGCATCAGGCGGTCTTCCTCCATATAGAAGCACTCTGGGAGGTCAAGACTACGTGCACAGAGGAACCTCTCCTACCTAAACAGGGTTGGTATCACCTCTAGTGGATTTTCGGATGGTGCTCCCCTGACCGCACAGGTATTCAACCGCACAGGTAAGGCAGCCGTCCCCGTGTTTAGCATACTGAGTCACCTACCCGGTGTCTGATACGTACGCCTTCTCCTTAACAGGGGGGTTCCTGCACCACTGCCATAGGCTGTCCCTGACAAGCCTTCCTGGTTCCCCTATACCAGGGGTTATCCCCTACACATGAGAGTGTTTCCGTGGGGTCCCCATCCTGGTGTTGGTGTTCGCCACTCTACCTCATTACTGGGAGTTCCTGTTCTGGGCAAGCGGTTAGCTCGGCTATCGCCTCCTGTAGGTTGGTGAGTTCAGAGCAATTGTACAGCCGCCTTGCCCCTTTGCTTAGGTAGTGTACCTACAGAAGCCATTACTCCTGGCTGGCTCTATGGTGTTCCATACAGCACTATTTCTCCCTTCCGGGTGAGATATACAGGCCGCTTCAATTGCCGTTGCAATTGCACCTGTCTGTTCCCAGCCACTTTGCTCCTGTCATAGGTGGAGTACCTACACCATCTCCTGATGCTGTAGCCGATTCCCCTGGCTGGCGCTATGGTGTTCCATGCGACACTATTTCTCCCTTCCTGGGAGAGATACAGGCTGCCTTTGATTGCCGCTGCAATTGCGCCTGTCTGTTCCCAGCCAATTTGCTCCCTTCACAGGTAGAGTACCTACGCCATCTCCGGTGCTGTAGCCGATACCCCTGGCGGGCTCTGTTGTGTTCCATGCGGCAACATTTCTCCCTACGGGCGGAATGTAGAGGCCACTTTCAATTGCCTTAGAATTGCCCCTGTCCGGTTCAGTTACCTGTCTGTTCCCTGCCGCCTTGATCCCTTAACAGGTGGAGTACCTGAGCCATCTCCGGATGCGGTAGCCGTTCCTCCTGTCCGGCTTTATGGTGTTCCATGTGGCATTTTCTTTCCTTACAGGACGAGATATTGAGGCCTCCTCCAATTGCCGTGGCCATTGCACCTACCTCATCATAGTGTGCACCAAACGGCCATCTTACTCCCTTCATGGGTAGAGTCCCTGAACCGTCTCCGATGCTGCAGCCGTTCAACCTGTCTGGCTTCTAGGGTGTACTATGCGGCCCTGTTTCTGTTGCCATTGCACCTACCTGATTGTGGTGTGCACCTGTCTTGTTCTTTGTGGTACCGTGCGGCCCTACTGGGTTCCATTCTTAACGCGGTTGCTGTTGCACCTCTCTGGGTCTAGGGTGCACCATGCGGCCACATTGCTTCGATCTTAAATGTAGTTCCTCTAACACAGCCATATTTCTACTTTACAGGTTGTGTACCTGTACCCTCCGAATGCTGTCTCATTCCCAGATGCTGTGGCTATGTTTCCACTCTCCTTAGTTGGCAACATGCAGCCACTTTACCCATATTTTAGGCGTGTGTTTGTAGTACCCCAAGTGCTGGGCCCTGTGGTGCGGTCTGTAGCTCAGACAGTTTCTGTATTACTGGGTGTTTTCTGCCCACGAGTTCTAATCTGTGCTGCGGTTGTTGGTTCCATCCATTTGGTTCTTCCATACATCTGCCACTCCTTTACTGTCGCGCTCATTGGTCTCCTTGTACCTCTCAAGGCACTGTCTGCACCAGGCCCCCTTCGTTCAGCATGTGCATGGTTACCATGTCTGGCAGGTGTGGGCCAGCCCAACCCCCACCTTATCGGTCTACTGCTACTTCTGGTAGCTCCAGTATATGACCGATCTGTCTGATCCGGCGGGTGGTCCTCATTCAACCACGCTCCCTACTCCGTGGCCAGGTGGTTGTTGGCCTTTGTGCTGTAGTTGCTCTTGCCTTCTCTTTACGGTACTACGGTATGCTGTGCTCCGCGTTACCCCATGTTATAGGGGAGTTCTCGCGTTGTTTCCTAATTGCTGAGCGGCCCATTCCTGGTGAAGTACAAGGATCTCCACTGGATCTTCTACCTTGTTTGGACACGTAGCTGGTGGCATCGGCCGCGGTTGCGGTTTTCTGTCATCGTTGGATGTCCGCCACACGGAATCCTTCTGGGTCCACGGTTTTTATCATTGCTGGACGTCCTCCCTGACGGGTCAAGGACAGGACCTCTGAGCGCCACACACACCTGTCTGAATTTTCAGCTGATTGCTCTGGTATCGGACAGGGCCCCGTAGTTCCTTCTGGGTCCAGGTGTTTTCGGTATTCCCTTGTATTTTCTGCTTAGTTGTGCTACATGGCGAAGGGGCAGTCCTCTTGGACCTTGCCGTCGTCTGCACCTGTCTGGTGCTTTCTCCCCCCTGGAAGTTTTCTGTATGCCGGTCGCAGCTGGTTTCTACATTTCTATGTAGGCTACCCCGGTTTTTTCATGGCGACTTCTGCATTCCTTATGCATATGGATGTCTGTCGTTTTGTGGTACATCCCGAGCTGCTGTACTTGCCCTCTCTGGGACAATGTTTAAGGTTTGCTGGTCAATATTCTTGGTACGGCTAGTTGTCCATGGCCAATGCCCCTTCCCCTATGGTGGTTTCTTTTCGCCTTTCCTGGATATTCTGGCTTGCGTTGTCTTCTGGTGGTTCAGCTCCTGGTTCCTTGTGAGCCCATACTGGGTACTCCTTTCGGGAGTCCCTGTTCATTTGAGGTCCTCTTTGGATTTGTCTCTTTTTTTTCCATCCTCCCACGTCAAGTACCTGGTATTGAGTGGTTTAGTGCTGCGGTTTGCAGTTCCACCGTATGGTCTCCTTCGGGAGGGACCTCCTCCTGTTGTAGGACCTTTCCTCTTTAGGTTTTTTGGAGTGCTCTCCTTCTACTCCCATGTCTCTCAGTCCAGTGTGTCCTGCCGAGGTTGCCTGGCCTGTATTTGGCTTCTTTTTTCCATGATACTTCACATGCCCAGAGTTTCCTCTGGTCTTACGCTTCACGGTGATATCTTGTTTTCGGAGGCTTGTGCCTCGTCTCCTGTTTTTGGGGACGCAGGAGCTATCGTTCTTTTCCTGGTTTTTTACCTACAACCCCCTCCTTCTCCAGGGTTGGCGGTTTCCTCTAGCAGCCTTGGGTTTTCACCTACACCTTTTCACCTACATGGGGCGCTTAGCTTCTTTCCTGGCCTTGCGGTGAGGGGAGTCCCCTCCCTTCACATGTGAGCCTTGCTATGGCTTCCCCCACTCGTTTGGTTTTCAGTGCTTCCCTGTTTCGTTTCTCCCCTGGCCTTTCAGGGGATGGCCACAGGTTTTTTGGGTCTGAGACAATGTAGAGCGTTGGGTAGTTTCACCACACGGTGCTGTCCTAATTTTTTCTCCAGCCCTTGGCTGCGCTCTGTTTCCTTTTGCCACCTTCTTGCATTTGGGATTTTCTTCCAGTCATTTGTCCTGGGGTGCTGGCAGTCTTCCCTGCTTCTTCTGAGGTTTCTTCCTTGTTATGGAACCTCTTGCCCATCTCGTGTTTTTTCCCGTTGGGTCACATGGTTCTCCTGCACCTGTATGCCCAACCGGTGGCGCGTCTCTTCTTTTCCCTCCCTCAGGGACTGCTTTGGGACGTCCCATGGGGCTGTGTCCCCCAATGCCATGCACGAGAAAATTTGATTTTTTGTACTCACCGTAAAATCCTTTTCTCGTAGTAGGCATTGGGGGACACAGATCCCACCCTATGTTTTTTCTTCCGCTTCTCCGGGCTGGTCTCTTGATCTTTCCCGGTACGGGAGTTGTTGGTTCCTTGCTTTTCTTCTCTCTCCTACTGCTTTTGGTACAAACTGAATAGCCTCGTGCCTGTGGAGAGGGTATAGCCCACCTGGGAGGAGCCAACACTTTTTGTGTCTAGTGCCTCCTAGTGGTAGTTGGACATATACCCATGGTGCTGTGTCCCATGGTGCTGTGTCCCCCAATGCCTACTACGAGAAAAGGATTTTACGGTGAGTACAAAAAATCCAATTTTTCCGCTAACTTGTGACAAAAAATAAAAAGTTCTATGAACTCACTATGCCCATCAGCGAATACCTTAGGGTGTCTACTTTCCGAAATGGGGTCATTTGTGGGGTTTTTCTACTGTCTGGGCATTGTAGAACCTCAGGAATCATGACAGGTGCTCAGAAAGTCAGAGCTGCTTCAAAAAGCGGAAATTCACATTTTTGTACCATAGTTTGTAAACGCTATAACTTTTACCCAAACCATTTTTTTTTTGCCCAAACATTTTTTTTTTATCAAAGACATGTAGAACTATAAATTTAGCGAAAAATTTATATAAGGATGTCGTTTTTTTCGCAAAATTTTACAGCAGAAAGTGAAAAATTTCATTTTTTTGCAAAAAAATCGTTACATTTCGATTAATAACAAAAAAAGTAAAAATGTCAGCAGCAATAAAATACCACCAAATGAAAGCTCTATTAGTGAGAAGAAAAGGAGGTAAAATTCATTTGGGTGGTAAGTTGCATGACCGAGCGATAAACGGTGAAAGGAGTGTAGTGCCGAAGTGTAAAAAGTGCTCTGGTCATGAAGGGGGTTTCAGCTAGCGGGGTTGAAGTGGTTAAAGATGCACACGTGTTTGGTTGTATTTAAATAGAGAGCTTGTCTAATGTTTGTATTCTTTAGGGGTTGCTAATTATTTTGACCCATTATTTTTGACAATAGTCTTAAAGAAGACCTTTCACTAGTCCTGACATTAGCATATAAATAGCTGGCAGGGCAGGGCATACTGATGGCATGCAATATCGCTTATTATTTTTTCTATGTGCTTTTCCTTTCCCCCGTGGTGCCCCCCGTTCTCGTTTCCCGCCTGGTATGTAAATACCATACCATCAGTACAGGCAGGAAGAGACGGCCGTGTTTCTCAATGGGCATCTCCTTGTCCCTGACTGTGAGCTGCCCAATCATGGCAGAGAGCGTCACAGCTAGGGAGAAAAAGGCTCACCATCTTCCTAGCTGTGACACACTCTCCTGCGATTGCACAGCTCACAGCTGTTTTTTTAAGGATAGAAAACATGGAAAAATTAAACACCCAAAATTAAAAAAAGTATATATATTTATTATAAAAACGTGATTTAAACAATAGGTATTTTTTTTGCCCAGTTTCTTGAGGTGCCTGGTGTTGTCTCGGCAATCCATTCATTTAACATAGTAACATGGTACACAGGGCCGAAAAAAGACATTTGTCCATCCAGTTCGGCCTGTCATCCTGCAAGTTGATCCAGTGGAAGGCAAAAAAAAAAATCCAGTGAGGTAGAAGCCAATTAAAACATTCCTTCCCGACTCCAATCAGGCAATCAGAATAACTCCCTGGATCAACGACCCCTCTCTAGTAGCTATAGTGTGTAATATTATCACGCTCCAGAAATACATCCAGGCCCCTCTTGAATTCCTTTATTGTACTCGCCATCACCACCTCCTCAGGCAGAGAGTTCCATAGTCTCACTGCTCTTACCGTAAAGAATCCTTTTCTATGTTTGTGTACAAACCTTCTTTCCTCCAGACGCAGAGGATGTCCCCTCGTCACAGTCACAGTCCTGGGGATAAATAGATGATGGAAAAGATCTCTGTACTGATCCCTGATATATTTATACATAGTAATTAGATCTCCCCTGCTGCCTTCACTTCTATGGGGCTGACCGAAATAGCCAAGCCAGCTCTTGGCTAGTTTCAACAGTCCCATAGAAATGAATTGGGGGTGACCGTCACCGCACATACGTAGTCTACTCTCCTTCTCTTTGCGGGCTCCGTTCTAGAGATAGGTGTGGGTCCCAGAGGTGTAGCTATTAAAACAAGAATATCAGGAGAGGGGACAAGTCCTCTTTAATGATAGAAGGGGATCTGGAACACTGTAACAGAAAAATAAACGAGCTGGCTCAGAATTTAGTGGATCTAGTACCAAATCAAATAATTAAATAAAACGTTTACCTGCACTTTTGGCACAAATATTATTCAGTTTAATTGGGGGGCAATCAGGAGGGGTGAGCGGTAAAAGGACAAAGAACTTCTGCTCGTTATCTCCAGGGAAATTAACAGGAAGCTGTTGGGAGACCATTCTGCCAACAACAAATATCTGCAGATGGTTTACGAAAAACACTTCTCATCTCCTCAGTAGACTCCCCATAGAGTATGACTAATTCACTTAAAGAGACTTGGCAGGCAGACTTTACATTATGTGAAAGCATAATGCTGTGATGCCAGGGCCGGCCTAGAGACAAGATTGCTGGATCAGTTATAGAACGATAGGAAATCATAT
Organism: Bufo gargarizans; assembly: GCF_014858855.1. Classification (NCBI taxonomy): domain Eukaryota; kingdom Metazoa; phylum Chordata; class Amphibia; order Anura; family Bufonidae; genus Bufo; species Bufo gargarizans. The sequence continues at coordinate 75,625,916 of NC_058087.1, forward strand.
TTTCCTATTCTGCAGGGACAAGCTCCATTCATTACATAGCTCATGTTACAGTTAATTAATTTGTCTAATGTACATCTCAGTGGTTCTCCTATGCTGTTCTTCGTCACCGTGGTATAATCTCAGCCATCTATTTGCTGTAAAATAAATGACGGAACTGTCTCCTAAGATGTGACTATCATTTCAGGTGTCAGACTTAGAAACAGCACCACCACCCAGCGAATAAGTAATGTAAAGAGCTTGACCAAGAATCTTACTGAACATCATGAAGATGATGAAACTTTGGAGGTTTGGAAGGAAAAGGATTATGTGGACGTTCTGGGAACAGATACTGGAGGTAGGTTAAGCAGATGACCATAAGCAGTGATGTCTTAATCTGTTGCTCCATGCCCTTCTGAGATTACACCTTCTTTTTTCCAAATGCAGACATCTTGGAGGATGGATCTGGAACAGGAGGAAGTGATGTGTATACTTTCCAGACAGTAAAACGCTCCAACAAGATGGCACAGCTTGGTAATGTCAACTCATTTAGGAACCATATGTATTTTGTGGTCTGTAAAACACAGATGACATCTGTGTTGCATCTGTTTTTTTTTTTTTATTTTTTTTTGTGGACCCACTGATTTCCATGGGTCCGTGGTCCGCATTTGCGACCAAGAATAGGACATGTTCTTTGTTCTGTGATGTCTTCTGTCTGCCTTCTGCATCCGTATGTCTGTTCTACAAAGGATAGAACATGTCCTATTCTTGGCCACAAATCAAGGGGGATGGATGAAATGCGGACATCATCCATGTTTTGCAGACTGCAAAATACATAGTCGTGTGAATGCTCCATTTATGCAGAATTTTTTTGCGTTAATAAACCTTTAAAGGGGTATTCCAGGATTTTAAAACAGATGGCCAATAACATCAGATCAGCGGGCAGGGGCGGATTGGCCATAGACCCTACAGGAAAATTTCCCGGTGGACCTATGCCACAGGGGGCCACCCAAGTCCTCCTCTGTGCCGCTGACCAGGTACATAATGAGCTCTAAACAGTAATTAACCGCATATATCCTTCTGAATTCAACTGTTGTCGCCCACACTTCACCTCCTAAGCCCCCTTCTCAATAGAGAACTGGAGGACAGAAGATGGTAGCTACCGATAGACACCACAGTGCCAGCTTTTGGGGCAGTAGATTATGCTGCACTGTGTTATTTGGTTCTGCTTAGATGGTATTTTGCACTATGGTATTGTTGACCCCACCTTCTGTTAATTTGGACGTGCCTACAAATTTGGGCCACTTTTTTATAATTTTTTTTCCAGGGCCACTTAAGTTCCCAGTCCGCCCCTGTCAGCTACTCTGAAACAGTGTTTTGACCCCGCCAATCAGATATTGACGGCTTATTCTGCTGAAAGATAATATTCAAACCCAGGACAACTCTTTTAAGGACAGTCACACTATGGGGCTGACTTACTGGTATAAAAGCTAGTGCAAAGGAAAAGTGGCATTTTTGATAGTAACGTATCCACTTCCAGCTCTTCTTTTTTTTTTTTTTTTTTTTGAGGCTATTTAAATAATGAAAGCAGTGACCCACATTTCACTATTTTGTCCCTAGTTAGTTTTACTTAATCACCTTCTAATACTTGGTGTAAACAGCAGTTTTTGGCATGCGGTAAGAATACTCTCTTTTTTCTGGGCCATTATAAAAGAAAATTGCACCGTGAGCAAAAACTAAAGTGGGAGAACGCCATGATTTTTACAGATTTTTGTTTGCATTTCATCCAGCGTACCGCTACACTTTTTCAGTCCGCAGTGCCTTCTCCAGGATCTGCTGTCAGTGCAAGACTTTGTTATAGGAAGATCTGGCAGAAGTACAACAGCAAGGATTTTTTCCAGTTGCTTCAGAAATCAATTAAGGACCACTGGAAGATGGGATGTTGTTGCTGGGGGGTTCTGGGCTTTACTATGTAGATTATGCTCAGTTTTCTGGTTCACCTCCAAACCTCTGCTTAAAAGGGTCTTCTAGGATTTAGGATTCAGATAAGTTATATCAGATTGTCGGAAGTCCTGCACCCCTGCCGATTTGCTGTTACCTTGTAGCTCCACTCAATAGGAGCAGCTTTAGTTCTGGTGCCAATTTCTGACTTTAGAGCTATGACGTAACAGCTCATGGTCGGGGTGGAGTGTTGGGTCTCGGAGTATGTGATATTGATAGCCTATCAATACCAAAATCCTGGACAACCACTTAAATTCTTACCTTTTGCAAGTTAATTATGCCAGTCTGTAGTTGGTCTTTATTTCACGTTCCCCATGCCTGCTGATGGAGTAGTAATGTAACTTCCCTGCAGCTTCCCTATTGTAGCTGATGCATCTCACTGAATTGTATTCTGGAATTTGTTAATTCGTACAAGCCTAATAAATAAAAAAAAATTATTTGTTGACTTTCTTTCAGCTTCTAAATTGGCTCGAACGCCCGGTAAGACTGTGACGTTCTCCACAAGTGATAGTCCCGAAGAAGCCATTAGTCCACCCGCAAGCAGCAGGAGTACGTTACTCAATATAAGATTATTTTAGTGAGAGGCGATGGCTTGCTAGACCGGCCAGCAGATTTCATGAATAAGTAATATTCTCTGTTTCATTCCACAGAACAGTCCACCAATAAAACTCCCTCGAAGGTCAGTAAGTGTGCTGCAATAGCTAAAATATGAATAGAGGAGATGAGTATTAACTCCACGTACATGTACCCATTTCCCAGGGTGGATCTGAAAATTCTCCCGGTTTCTCTGAGCAAAACGCGAAACAATTTTAAGCTACAACTAAAGTGCTGATTGCTGAATGCCCATGCAAGAATTTTGTTTGAATAATGTGGCATAGTAATAGTGATTGGGGCATCTAGATATTTTACAGTAGATGAGTCCTGCAACCTGTGGCTGCTTTTTATTTGCAGTATATGTCAGTTTATGAATATATTGAATATAAGCAGAGACACTAATGTATTGATGTAATTTATGCTGACTGCTGCTTTGATACTTTAGTGCAGGGGTGCACAACCTTTTCTGGTCGGGGGCCACATTATCAGACTGAAGGAATCCCAAGGGCCGAAATTAAAAGTTAAAGGGGTATTACCAACTGAAATACTGTATTTATGGCGTATTGTACATACAGTATATACTATAAATATCTGGAAAAAGAGGAGTGTAGCAGCTCTCACCTGCCCTTCCTTTGGTTGTGAGCACGGACAGCCCGTGTCAGGTGCGGGCGGCAATAGAAAAAAGAAGTTGAGAAAGTCCAGCTCCACTTAAAAAGGAATAGGCGTTTATTCAGCTTGCGGTTAAAAACTCATCCGAGGATACAAAATAGCAGTCTTGTCTAAGCTTTTCGGGCTACTAGAAACAATTCCAGCCCTTCTTCATGACACAGAAAAACATTGAAAGTGAGACCTTTTGTAGGGGAGGGTACACCTGTGTTCGCTAATGTTCCCACAGGCCTGTAACCGCCCCAGGAAGAGGTACCACACCTTCAAGTTAACTCTTCATATGGAAATCAATTAAAAGAAAAAACACATATATATTTTCTCTATGCATACATATGGTTATATATTTATGGCCAATAGCTATGCAAAAACTATGTCATACAATGATATACATATATAATGGATACATGAAATATAAACTGAATATGTAACAGTATTTTGCCGGAATATGATGGAATATAATGGAGATCACATTATCAGAGAATTGAGTACCGTAATACTTCCAGAGAAAAGAGGAGTTCACATATCAGATCCCTGGTATGTGAGTTATTGCTGCATGATCAGATCTAGACGCTTATTGAGCCCCTCAGGTTGACGTGTGTTCAATGAAAAAATCCAGAAGGATTCTCTATTCAATAGTTTCCTTCTATAATCTCCTCCACGCTTGGGCAAAAAAACCTTTTCTATGCCTTGTACTGCCATGTCTGATGTGTCCCCACCATGGCAGACAGCAAAATGCAGACTAGCTGCAGACACATTGCGACTGCCATGATGGGGCACATCAGAGATGTGTTTGCGTATTCTAGATTTTATAGCATTAATAGTGCAACCCACGTATTGCAATTTACATTTAGTGCAAGTGATCAAATAGACAGCATGGGTTGTATTGCAGTTGAGATACGCTTTCATAGGAAAAACTATTATTTGCTGTTGAGGAAAAGGTCTTGGATTTAACCATGTGTGTGCAGCAGATGCATCTGTGGTGTCCGCACTTATAACTCCCCTTGGTCCTGAGCCACACAGGTTGCGATTTTTTTTCTCCTCTTGATATAGACTAGGACTGACATAGTTTGCAATTGTGGGTGCCCTTCTAGCTGCACATTTAACCCCATCTGCAACTATGTCAGTCCATTGACCATCATAAGACAGGACAGGAAAATGTTTTTTTATAATATGACAAATCTGTTGGTACTCTGTACTATATTGGGTCACAAACAAATTATTCCTTTTGTCCTTGATATTATAGTTTTTATTTCTGTTTTTGTCCTTACTGTTGGTGTCTATATCAAGAGGTGGAACCTCCCTTTGCAATGAATCTTGCTGTTTAGAATAAAGGAGGGATCCCCTTTCTATGGTGGAGACCTGAGGAGCAATGGCATCTTTTATGTGTTTTGCACTGTAGCCTCTTTTGCCCAGTCTGTGGGAGATATATCCAGCCTCCTCCATAAAGCTATTTTTATCCGTGCAATTTCTTCTTGCACGGATTATTTCCCCCCTGGGTATATTGGCAGTTACATGTTTTGGATGACATGATGTTGCATGTAATGTGGTATTACCTGCCATAGGTTTCCTGTATGTGCAGATAGATACCTGACTGGTGGCGGGGTCCCCCCTCAGGCGCAAGTCCAAAAAAGCCACCTCCAATGTGTTATGATGGACACTAAAGGAGATGGTCTCCACACAGGAATTGATGTAACCACAAAAGGAAGGTATGGCCGCCACATCACCCGTCCATATCAGGATCAGGTCATCAATGTAACGGCCATACCACCTGATATGGTGCCAAAAAGGGTGGGTGTCGATGAAGAGAAAACACCTCTCCCACCATGCCATAAAAATGTTAGCAATGGAGGGAGAGAATTTGGCCCCCATCGACACCCCCGATATCTGAAGATAAAATTTATTATTGAACACGAAAAAATTGCGCCTGAGGAGGAAGTCCACCACCATCAGGACATATTCCTTCAGTCCTACAGTAATATTGCCATATGTTTTGAACATTTTATTTATTCTAAACAGCAAGATTCATTGCAAAGGGAGGTTCCACCTCTTGATATAGACACCAACAGTAAGGACAAAAACAGAAATAAAAACTATAATATCAAGGACAAAAGGAATAATTTGTTTGTGACCCAATATAGTACAGAGTACCAACAGATTTGTCATATTATAAAAAAACATTTTCCTGTCCTGTCTTATGATGGTCAATGGACTGACATAGTTGCAGATGGGGTTAAATGTGCAGCTAGAAGGGCACCCACAATTGCAAACTATGTCAGTCCTAGTCTATATCAAGAGGAGAAAAAAATCGCAACCTGTGTGGCTCAGGACCAAGGGGAGTTATAAGTGCGGACACCACAGATGCATCTGCTGCACACACATGATTAAATCCAAGACCTTTTCCTCAACAGCAAATAATAGAGTTTTTCCAATGAAAGCGTATCTCAACTGCAATACAACCCATGCTGTCTATTTGATCACTTGCACTAAATGTAAATTGCAATACGTGGGTTGCACTATTAATGCTATAAAATCTAGAATACGCAAACACATCTCTGATGTGCCCCATCATGGCAGTCGCAATGTGTCTGCAGCTAGTCTGCATCAGACATGGCAGTACAAGGCATAGAAAAGGTTTTTTCTCGTACTTTTTTCCATTGGGGGACACAGACCATGGGTATAGCTTAGAGGTATTAGTAGGAGGGACACTATGCAAATGAAAGAGCTCCTCCTCCTCGGGCTATACCCCCCCGACTCCACCAGGAGGAACTCAGTCTTTGCTTAGTGTCTGTCCAAGGAGGTGTTTGTTATTTTTTTCTGTTTTCAGATGGGGACGCAGGTCAGCATTGCGCTTTCCTGGCCCCCGTGGAGTGTCTGCCACCGTCTTTCGACGTGTCCTGGCTACCTCCCATCCCCCCACAGAAGAAAAGTGGATCCAGGCTCTACATGTCAGCTCTGGCATCCCACCAGCTGCTGGGACGCCTGCTGCCTACCCTCCTCCAGAGCACTGTTCTCCTGGATTGGAGTCAGAAGTCTGAAGAGGCGCATCCCTGCTGGTCTGGACATCGAGGGAGCATGCTGAGCAGATAAGTATTGCCCAGTCCCTCCCCCTCCCTCTGTGTCTGTTTGTCTGTGGCTACCTGGGTGAGCTTGAAGAAGGATCCTGATGGGGCACTTTCTTCATTTTGGCACTGGAGTACTGGCATCTCTTCCCCCTTAAACTGTGGGCTTCAGCGCTTCTCTCGTCAGGCCTTGGCTGCTGCGCTCTCTCAGCGCCCGCCGGCAGGCCGCTCCTCCATGGCCTCGTTAACCCCTGCTGCACCACATGAGGGGAGTCGTGGTGTTTGTTTAAATCGCGCGAGCTTATTTTCGCGCATATTTTTCCGCGCGCGCGCTTATTTTCGCGCATATTTTCGCGCGCGCGCTGATTTTCGTGCGCGCTTTTTTCGCGCCATAATGACGCGCTCGGGGGGCGGAGCCTCAGCATGCCGCTCTGACTCTCCTTACACCGGAGACTGTTTGCTCACGGCCGTGCAGCTCCTCATCACTCTACTCCGTTTTGTTATTTTCTTTCTAGATGGGGACACAGGTCGGCATGGCGCCTTCCTGGTCCCCCGTGGAGTGCCCGCCGCCGTCCTTGGACTCTGCCTGGCTGCCTCCATTGCCCCCCAAAGAAGACAAGTGGATCCGGGCTCGACCTGCAGCTCTGGTATCCCACCAGCTACTGGGTCTCCTGCTGCCACCCTCCACCAGAACACTGCACTCCTGGACAAGGAGTCAGAAGCCTGAAGAGGTGCATCCCTGCTGGTCCTGGAGTCGAGGGAGAAGATCTGCAGGAGCAGATAAGTATTACCTGCATCCCTGCCTTACCCCTCCTCCACGTCCCTGGGAGCCTGCGGTCCCCGCTTGGGCATCTGCCATGTCCAGCGCGGCCGCTAAATTGGTCTTAGTCGCCAAGGCAACCATGTCCTTTAATCCTGTGGCGCTAACGACTCCATCTCTCTCAGTGGTCCCCACAGTGGGTGCCTGACTACGAAGAGGCAGCGTGAGCGGCAGCATCCCACCTCGGATGTCTCCGTCTCTCCACCCCCCTCACCTCGCCTGTGGCGCTTTCGGACTGCTCTTCCCCCTCCCTAGGGAGAGTAATCCGAAGGGGAATTATCCGGCTCGGACGAGCCAGGTCCTTTTTGGACTATAGGGCATTTTCAAATCCTGTGACGCCAACCACCTCTCTAAGTGGTTTTCCACAGAAGACGCCCGACTACTAACAGGGAGCGTGAGCAGCAGCATCCCTCCTCGGATGGCTCCGGCTCTCCCCCCCCCCCCCCCCCCCCCCTCGTCTAGAGGCGCGTTCGGGCGACTCTCCCCTCCCTTAGGGAGCGCAAGTCTGAAGGGGAATTTCCGGCTCTGATTAGGTCATGGAGCGGGACCCCTCGCCTAAGCTCTCCACCAGGGTGGCTGACTTAGTGGCGACTGTCCGAGACACCTTTATTCTCCAAGGGGATTCTCCTCCTTCCACTGGTCAGGAGTTCCCCCTTTTTCCGTCCAGGCAGTCGGAGACTACCATGTTCCCGGTCCATGAGGGATTTTTCCGCGGTCATGTCCAGGGCCTGGGGTAGTCTTAATAAGGTTCTCGACCACCCAGCGCATGAATATACTTTCCTTTCCCTGCTGACGGCGAGGAGAGGTGTGTCCTCCCCCTAAGGTGGATCCTCCGGTGGCCGGATTAGCCAATTATATGGCCCTTCCTGTCTTAGTCAGTTCCTCTTTCCAGGATGCTGTAGACAGACGCATAGACTCTCTTCCAGGTCCTTTTTTCGCTGGCAGCGCGTCCCTGTGACCTACCTTTCACTCAGCAGGGGTAGCCAGTGCTCTCTCGGTGTGGTTACAGCACCACCACCAGGAACTGGCGGTACGAGATGCGGCTACTGACACACTGGAGTTGGTTCTCCAGATGTCTCAGGCTTCTAAGATTCTTTGCGAAGCTTCTAGGGACATTGTTTTCCTCTTTGCCCGCAGGTTGGCCATCTCTGTCACTCAGCGTGAAGAGATCTGATTGAAGGTGTGGGACGCTGACGCCTCCACCAAGCGTTCCCTTGCTAATCTCCCCTTTGGGGTTTCCAGACCTTATGGGGATCAGCTGGACGAGTTCATCTCTGCATGCCTTTTGCCGTTTCTCATCTGGTAGGCTGTCGCCTGCTTCCTCCGCCGGGGGTCTCAGGTCGCCCGCAAAGAGGCCTTTACACCAGCCTTCCCGGCACTAGAGGGCCCAGTCAGCCCGCCCTGCTGCTCCTAGGCCTATCACATGTCCCGATTGCGGAATCCCACCATCGATTCCTGCGCTTCGCCATTAAGGGTCGACACTGTCAGTTTGTCGCCCTTCCTTCGGGTTGGCGACCACCCCGCGGGTCCTTGCCACAGTCCTGGACCGCTCATGGCGCTTCTTCGTACCAGGGACATTCCTTTGCTGCCCTATCGGGACGATATCTGGATAGAGGCCCCCCTCTCTACCGCAGACCAAGGACAGCGTCCGGATCACTGTTCAGACTCTGGAACGGTTCGGCTGGCTGGTAACTTTCCCAAACTCCTGCCTCTTCCCGTCCCAGAGGCTCTCCTTCCGGAGGATGATTTTGGACACCTCGGCTGCCAAAGTATTCTGCCAGCCTTCAAGTCCTCCCAGATCCAGGGGGCAGTGTCGCATCTGCTGCGCTCCCCGTGCCTCTCCATTCGGGAATACTTGCAGGTCCTGGGTCTTATGGTAGCCTCTTTCGAGGCCTTCCATATGCCCAGTTTCACACTCGCCTGGCGCAACAGGAGATCCTTTACCTTTCAGCGGGTTCGGGCAGCTCTCCCTTGGTGGCTGTTCCCAATGAACCTGAGGTCGGGGAGTTCCTTTCTCACATTCTCCTGGACGATCGTCACCACCGATGCCAGCATCCTGGGTTGGGGGGGGCGTTTTCCAGTCTCGCACGGTTCAAGGGATTTGGTCGGCGGCAGAGTCTCGCCTTCCAATCAACTTTCTGGAACTGAGGGCGATTTTTTCCTCTCTCTCTCTCTCCTATTGGACCTCTCTCCTTGCGGGCCTCCCAGTGCGGGTTCAAACGGGCAATGCCGCGGCCGTGGCCTATATCGACCATCAGGGCGGGACCCGCAGCCGGATGGTGATGCAGGAGGTGAAGAGAATTCTGACGTGGGCGGAGACGCACGTTCCGGTGTTGTCAGCAGTTTACATTCCAGGAGTGGACAACTGGACAGCGGACTTTCTAAGCCACAACAAGGTGGATCCAAGCGAGTGGTCTCTGCATCCAGAAGGGTTCGAAGAAATCTGCCACAGATGGGACCGTCCGGATGTGGACTTAATGGCGTACGGGTTCAACAACAAGATCCCAGTGGTCCTGGCTCGCGCCCGAGATCCGAAGGCGTACGGATGGATGCGCAGGTGTCTCCATGGCAAGACTTCAGCCTCCTCGGTTTTCCTCTCCTACCGAAGGGTCTACGCCAGTTCGAGGCGGAAGGGAATCCGACCGTTCTCATCACCCCAGAGTGGCCTCGCCGCGCGTGGTTTTTCGGACGTGGCTCGGTTGCTGGCGGACGCCCCATGGCCTTTTCCCGACAGACAGGACCTACTGTCTCAGGGCCCGTTCTTCCACCAGAATTTACGGTCTCTTCGTTTACCGGCGTGACTGTTGAAACCGCCATCCTGATGAAGATGGGGTTCTCGGATTCAGTGGTTAGGACCATGATCAGTCCGGGGAAGTCTTCTTCCTCCCGGATTTACTATCGTACCTGGATGGCCTTCCTGTCCTTTTGTGAGGGTTCGGGGTTCCCTCCCCTTCGTTTTTCCATCTTGATGGTACTGTCTTTTCTTCAGTCTGGGCTTGTGCAGGGACTGTCGCTTAGTTCCCTGTAAGGTCAGGTTTCGGCGCGGGCCGTCAGAGGTCCCTTGCTCTTAAGGGTCCGGTGGTGACCTTTCTTCAGGGGGTGGCGCATTCGGTTCCCCGTATGTTCCCCCTTTGTCTCCTTGGGATCTCAATTTGGTTCTGCACGCTCTGCAGTCGGCCCCCTTCGAGCCTTTGAGGAGGGTCTCTCTGACTGTTCTCATCTGGAAAGTGGTCTTCCTTGTGACCATAGCTTCTGATACAGCTACATAGCGTAGTGATTAAAGTTCTGGGCTATTATGCAGTGGCTGTGAGTTCACATCCCATCACAAGCTTTTAAGTCAGACTGGTGTCGAAGCTGGCCGCTCTTTCCTGTCAGGAGCCTTTCTGGTTTTCCACCAGGATTAAGTTGTGCTCCGTCCAGTCCCCTTCTTTTTGCCCAGGGTGGTCTCTCCCTTCCACCTTGATGAGGATCTTGTCCTGCCTTCCTTTTGTCCTTCTCCGGCTAACCCCAAGGAACGCACTCTGCATTCCCTGGATGTTGTACGGGTCCTGAAGGTGTATCTCGCGGCTACTGCTTCCGTCCGCCGTTCATGGCGCTCTGGATCTGCTTGGCTATTTCCGCGGCTAGTCGCGCTTGTGGTGGAGTTCCCCCGGCTAAGATTGCCGCTCACTCCACTAGGGCGGTGGGGGCTTCCTGGGCAAGACGCAATCGTGCCTCTGCGCCTCAGCTGTGTACGGCGGCCACCTGGTCGTCCTTGCATACCTTTGCAAATTTTTGTCAGTTGCATTCACTGGCTTCGGCTGATGCGGCTTTGGCCGCAGGGTTTTGCAGGCTGTGGTTCCTGTTTGACCGTTGGGCGTTCCTCCTGGCGATGCTGATATTTTTTCCCACCCCATGGACTGCTTTTGGACGTCCCATGGTCTGTGTCCCCCAATGGAAAAAAGTACGAGAAAATGAGATTTTTGTGAAACTCACCTGTAAAATCTTTTTCTCGTCTTTTCCATTGGGGGACACAGCTCCCACCCATTATTCCTGTTGCAGGAGGGGTCTTTAGTTCAGTTTTCTGTTTCTGGTTGGACCTTATGGCTTGGTCCGATGGTTTCCATGATTTTTTTCTTGCTCCTTCTCCTACTGCTTGTGCAATGCCTGAGTTCCTCCTGGTGGAGTCGGGGGGGGTATAGCCCGAGGAGGAGGAGCTCTTTCATTTGCATAGTGTCCCTCCTACTAATACCTCTAAGCTATACCCATGGTCTGTGTCCCCCAATGGAAAAGACGAGAAAAAGATTTTACAGGTGAGTTTCACAAAAATCTCCTTTTTGCCCAAGCGTGGAGGAGATTATAGAAGGAAACTATTGAATAGAGAATCCTTCTGGATTTTTTCGTTGAACACACGTCAACCTGAGGGGCTCAATAAGCGTCTAGATCTGATCATGCAGCAATAACTCACATACCAGGGATCTGATATGTGAACTCCTCTTTTCTCTGGAAGTATTATAGTATTCAATTCTCTGATAATGTGATCTCCATTATATTCCATCATATTCCGGCAAAATACTGTTACATATTCAGTTTATATTTCATGTATCCATTATATATGTATATCATTGTATGACATAGTTTTTGCATAGCTATTGGCCATATATATTTTCTCTATGCATACATATGGTTATATATTTATGTGTTTTTTCTTTTAATTGATTTCCATATGAAGAGTTAACTTGAAGGTGTGGTACCTCTTCCTGGGGCGGTTACAGGCCTGTGGGAACATTAGCGAACACAGGTGTACCCTCCCCTACAAAAGGTCTCACTTTCAATGTTTTTCTGTGTCATGAAGAAGGGCTGGAATTGTTTCTAGTAGCCCGAAAAGCTTAGACAAGACTGCTATTTTGTATCCTCGGATGAGTTTTTAACCGCAAGCTGAATAAACGCCTATTCCTTTTTAAGTGGAGCTGGACTTTCTCAACTTCTTTTTACTATAAATATCTGGTTACACCTACAGGATTCCCATTTAATGGGAAAATACAAGAAAAATGCATGTGAGCAGCCACAAGACATAGACATACATGTCTGTCACCAGATGGTTGGGGGCCGCATAGAATGATATCAAGGGTCGCATGTGGCCCCCGGGCCGCAGGTTGTGCACCCCTGCTTTAGTGTTTTAGCCAGCAATGAGTATGTACCATATAAAGTCTGCTGTGTGTGTGCACATATGACTTCTGCATTGAGTTTGTATGTTCTCCACGGGTTTTCTCTAGTTTCCTAACTACACTTTTGTGAGCCCCATTGGGGACAGCGTGATGCTAATGTCTTTAAAGCACTGCGGAATATAGTAGTGCTATATAAGTACATAAAATAAATAGATATCGTACGGTGCAAGTTTTTGCAGGTGTGGGAAAAGTGCTGTAAAGGAAGAATGTTTTATAAAAAATAGAAGTCTTAATAGTTTATTTATCAATTATCAAAATGCAAAGCGAATGAACAAAAGAGCAATCTGAATCGAATCATTATTTGGTGTGAACTTAAAAGGGGTTCTGCACTTTGTTTAACTGATAGATAGATCATCAGCTTCTGATCGGCGGGGGTCTGACACCCGGGACCCCCACCGATCAGCTATTTGAGCCGGCCCACTGACGTCACGACTAGTATCAAGTAGCGTGGGCGGGGCTAAGCATTTAAGTGAACAGAGCTTAGCTCTGCCCATGCTAGTTGATACAAGTCGTGACATCAGTGGGCCGGCAGTAAACAGTGAGAAGGCCGCGGCGCTGCTGGAGCGCCGCTGCCTTCTCAAACAGCTGATCGGCGGGGGTCCCGGGTGTCGGACCCCCACCGATTAGAAGCTGACAATCTATCGTGTGACCCAGAGGATATATCATCAGTTAAAACAAAGTGCAGAACCCCTTTATGATAAGTAACATAGTTTATGAGGCTGAGAAAAGACATCTGTCCTTCCAGTTCTGTTATCCTGCAAGTTGATCCAGAGGAAGGCAAAAAAAAATACTGTGAGGTAGAAGCCAATTTTCCCCACTTTGGGGGGGGGGGGGGGGGGGGGGAAATTCCTTCCTGACTCCAATCAGAATAACTCCCTGAATCAACGACCCCTCTCTAGTAGCCATAGCCTGTAATATTATTACACTCCAGAAATACATCCAGGCCCCTCTTGAATTCCTTTATTGTACTCACCATCACCACCTCCTCAGGCAGAGAGTTCCATAGTCTCTCTGCTCTTACCGTAAAGAATCCTCTTCTATGTCATCAATATCTGTAACCCCGAAAACCCCCTTAATTATTATAGTATTAAAGAGTGCCTGCAGCATGGCTCACTTATTGTTTCTGCAGTTTGAAATAATTAATTTCATTATGTTATTATTTTTGTTTAGGGAAGGAAACCGGAATTCATTTCTACTACTCCCCACAGACTGAGGAAGAGGCTATCAGGTAGAGTATCTGTTGATTTATTGTCAGATATTACAGAAAGACCTAGATAAAAGCTGCAGGTGCAAGAACATGGCAAAATCATTTTAATGTCGCTAAATGTAAAGTAATGACAGACTACTCATATGGCTACATACACATATTTGCGGCCCCCGTGTGGTTGGACAGAAACGCAGTCGATTGTGCAATCAACTGTGTTTCTGACTGGAGCACAGCATAGCGCTGTATTTAAGGTCCAGTCTTGGGCGCTGGCGGGAGTAGTTTGGGTCCCCCACTGTCAAAGACAGAAGCGGTTTATTACTAATTCTGGGTGCACCGTACTCTGTAAGTGTATGCAGTGAATACAGGAAGCGGCTACTCCACATCCTCTATTGGATCTGGTAAACGCATGATCGCCGTGTGTCTATCGGACACAACAGAGCTATATTTCCAGAAAATGAGTGCTTTTCCGGCTAGTAAGGGAAGGTGCTTATTGCAGGGCACCAGTCACACAGATATAACCTATGACAGGGGGCGGAGGCAGTAACAACCAGTTGTCATCCTCTGCAGAGAAGGAAAGCGACTATTTATTAATAGGATGGAAGGAAATGTCGCCACTTAAGCCCCTATTACACTGCACAATTTTTGGGTCAATTACTAGGAACAAGTGTTCATAGGAGCACTCTTTCCTGAAAACTGGCATGTATAATTGTGCTGCCAATCATCTGATAAATGAGCAATCATTCTATAGAATGAAAGATGTACGATTATCGTCAGCACATCTCCCTGTGTAATCATGGATGTGCCACCCATAATCAATAGAACTAAATGAGGGAGGAATGACTGGTAGTGATCATTCCTTCCCCTTCAGTTTGCATTGACCTGCATAATTGACCAATGCCGATCAACTTTTTTTTTTTTTTTTTTCCGGCACTTTAAATAGAGTAATGTGACAATGTGGCCCCCAGACCCAAAAATGTTCTGCACCCCTGCTATAAAGGGTATAGGAGAGCTAGAAATAATTTTGAGGCGGGTGACCAGATTACTAAAGGGGATGGAAAGTCTCTCTAATAGTTGTAGTCACTGTTATTGTAACGCAACAAAAACTCATTACAGTAATACAACAATTAGTGTTAAAGTGACAAATCCAGTTGCTGATGTGAAGATACCGCTAGCTACATCTGTAGAATGAGAAAAATAAATAATTGGGACTTGTTCAGCTTGTGAAAAAGGCCCCTTAGAGGTGATCTCCTATTCATGTACAAATACATGTGTGGTCACTACAAAGAACTGGTACATGGCTTATTAATTCCAAAGACTTAGGACCAGGAGACATTTATTACATGTATAGGAAAGGCGAGACATCCATACAGGAAAATATTCTATACAGTTCGAGCAGTTGAATTATGGAATGCCCTAAGGCAGGGATGGCCAACCTGAGGCTCTCCAGATGTTTCAAAACTACAACTCCCAGCATGCCCAGACTACCTACAGCTATCAGCCTACAGCAGGGCATGTGGGAGTTGTAGTTTTACAACAGCTGTAGAGCCGCAGGTTGGCCATGCCTGCCCTAAGGTAAGGTAGTAATGGCAGATACTATGTCAGCATTTGAAAAAAAGGCTAGATGCTTATCTAATAGCAAACAATATTGAGGGTTATCATTAATGTTGTATAATCAATCGAGAAAGGTTGAACGTAATGGACCAATGTTTTATTTTTATTGATTTTTTTTATAAACCTATGTAACTATATAAAAGGTTCTGCATTTTATACCTCCAGCACCGGATCTAAGATCTGACAGCGAGAGCGACTACTCTGCCTCTAACTCTGATGATGATATGGACGATGGGCCAGCTACAGCTAAAACACCAAGTAAAGTGTCACAGATACCGAGTGAACCTTCTCAGACCCCTGGTAAAACACCATCCAAAAGAGGGAAGAAAAAAGTAAGAGTCTCACCTAACTAGATGTAAAAATAAATCAGTATACAGTTGCAAGAAGTATGTGAACCCTTTGGAATGATATGGATTTCTGCACAAATTGGTAATAAAATGTGATCTGATCTTCATCTAAGTCACAACAATAAACAATCACAGTCTGCTTAAACTAATAACACACAAAGAATTAAATGTTACCATGTTTTTATTGAACACACCATGTAAACATTCACAGTGCAGGTGAAAAAAATATGTGAACCCTTGGATTTAATAACTGGTTGAACCTCTTTTATCAGCAATAACTTCAGCCAAACGTTTCCTGTAGTTGCAGATCAGACGTGCACAACGGTCAGGAGTAATTCTTGACCATTCCTCTTTACAGAACTGTTTCAGTTCAGCAATATTCATGGGATGTCTGGTGTGAATGGCTTTCTTGAGGTCATGCCACAGCATCTCAATCGAGTTGAGCTTCAGCTGGTGGACAGATGGCCTTAAAGAGGACCTTTCATCAATATAATTTTATTTAAATGACCCCCCTACCTAATAGTCCGGCATCCACTGATGTTCCCCCCTTTTTTTTTTTTTTAAATCGACCCCCGAATCTTGGAATAACAGCCTTTTTCTTCTGCTGCAGCGTCTGTCAATCAGACGCTTTTTTGTAGGGGGCGTTGCTCAAGTCTTTTCTTTGCTATTCTCCTTGGCTGAGAGCGCAGCCAATCGCAGCGCTCCTCTCTCAGCCAGGGAGAAGGAGCTCAAGTTCTCGCGAGAATCGCGAGAACTTGAGCTTCCTAACATCCGGTTCCAGCGCCATCTTGGATTCCCCTGACGAGGATCGCGGCGGGTGAGGAAGCAGCGCAACGAGCGGCAGGGTAAGTATTAGAATATACCCCTAGACATCGAGCAAAAGGGGTATATTCTAATACTTACCCTGCCGCTCGTTGCGCTGCTTCCTCACCCGCCGCGATCCTCGTCAGGGGAATCCAAGATGGCGCTGGAACCGGATGTTAGGAAGCTCAAGTTCTCGCGATTCTCGCGAGAACTTGAGCTCCTTCTCCCTGGCTGAGAGAGAGCGCTGCGATTGGCTGCGCTCTCAGCCAAGGAGAATAGCAAAGAAAAGACTTGAGCAACGCCCCCTACAAAAAAGCGTCTGATTGACAGACGCTGCAGCAGAAGAAAAAGGCTGTTATTTCAAGATTCGGGGGTCGATTTGAAAAAAAAAAAAAAAGGGGGAACATCAGTGGATGCCGGACTATTAGGTAGGGGGGTCATTTAAATAAAATTATATTGATGAAAGGTCCTCTTTAAGTTCTCCTGCAAAATGTCTTGATAAACTTGGGAGTTCATTTTTCCTTCGATGACAGCAATCCGTCCAGGCCCTGATGCAGCAAAGCAGCCCCAAATCATGATGCCCCCCCCCCCCCCACCATACTTCACAGTTGGGATGAGGTTTTGATGTTGGTGTGCTGTGCCTCTTTTTCTCCACACATAGTGTTGTGTGTTTCTTCCACACAACTCAACTTTGATTTCATCTGTCCGCAGAATATTTTGCCAGTTCTGCTGTGGAACATCCAGGTGCTCTTGTGCAAACTGTAAACGTGCAGCAATGTTTTTTTTTGGACAGCAGTGGCTTCCTCTGTGGTATCCTCCAGTGAAATCCATTCTTGTTTAGTGTTTTATGTATCGTAGATTCGCTAACAGGGATGTTGGCATATGCCAGAGACTTTTGTAAGTCTTTAGCTGTCACTCTAGGATTCTTCTTCACCTCATTGAGCCGTCTGCGCTGTGCTCTTGCAGTCATCTTTACAGGACGGCCACTCCTAGGGAGAGTAGCAGCAGTGCTGAACTTTCTCCATTTATAGACCATTGGTCTTACCGTGGACTGATGAACAGAAAGGCTTTTGGAGATACTTTTATAACCCTTTCCAGCTTTATGCAAGTCAACAATTCTTAATCGTAGGTCTTCTGAGAGCTCTTTTGTGCGAGGCATCATTCACATCAGGCAATGCTTCTTGTGAAAAGCAAACCCAGAACTGGTGTGTGTTTTTTATAGGGCAGGGCAGCTGTAACAAACACCTCCAATCTCATCTCATTGATTGGACTCTAGTTGGCTTACACCTCACTCCAATTAGCTGTTGGAGATGTCATTAGTCTAGGGGTTCACATACTTTTTCCACCTGCACTGTGAATGTTTACATGGTGTGTTCAATAAAAACATGGTAACATTTAATTCTTTGTGTGTTATTAGTTTAACCACCTCCGGACCGCCTAACGCGCCGATGCGTCCGGAAGGTGGTTGCTTTTCTCCTCCTGGACGCATCGGCGCGTCATCTCGCGAGACGCGAGATTTCCTGTGAACGCGCGCACACAGGCGCGCGCGCTCACAGGAACGGAAGGTAAGCGAGTGGATCTCCAGCCTGCCAGCGGCGATCGCTCGCTGGCAGGCTGGAGATCCGAATTTTTTAACCCCTAACAGGTATATTAGACGCTGTTTTCATAACAGCGTCTAATATACCTCCTACCTGGTCCTCTGGTGGTCCCTTTTGTTAGGATCGACCACCAGAGGACTCAGGTAGGTCAGTACAGTCCCACCAAACACCACACTACACTACACTACACCCCCCCCCCTCCCCCGTCACTTATTAACCCCTTATAAACCCCTGATCACCCCATATAAACTCCCTGATCACCCCCCTGTCATTGATCACCGCCCTGTCATTGATCACCCCCCTGTCAGGCTCCGTTCAGACGTCCGCATGATTTTTACGGATCCGATCCATGTATCCATGGATCCGTAAAAATCATGCGGACGTCTGAATGGAGCCTTACAGGGGGGTGATCAATGACAGGCGGGTGATCACCCATATACACTCCCTGATCACCCCCTGTCATTGATCACCCCCCTGTCAGGCTCCATTCAGACGTCCGCATGATTTTTACGGATCCGATCCATGTGTCCATGGATCCGTAAAAATCATGCGGACGTCTGAATGGAGCCTTACAGGGGGGGTGATCAGTGACAGGGGGGTGATCACCCTGATTACCCTGATCACCCCCTGTCATTGATAACCCCCCTGTAAGGCTCCATTCAGACGTCCGCATGCGTTCTGTGGATCCGATCCATGTATCCATGGATCCGTAAAAAAATCATGCGGATGTCTGAATGGAGCCTTACAGGGGGGGGTGATCAGTGACAGGGGGGTGATCACCCTGATTACCCTGATCACCCCCTGTCATTGATAACCCCCCTGTAAGGCTCCATTCAGACGTCCGCATGCGTTCTGTGGATCCGATCCATGTATCCATGGATCCGTAAAAAATCATGCGGATGTCTGAATGGAGCCTTACAGGGGGGTGATCAGTGACAAGGGGGTGATCACCCTGATTACCCTGATCACCCCCTGTCATTGATAACCCCCCTGTAAGGCTCCATTCAGACGTCCGCATGCGTTCTGTGGATCCGATCCATGTATCCATGGATCCGTAAAAAATCATGCGGATGTCTGAATGGAGCCTTACAGGGGGGGTGATCAGTGACAGGGGGGTGATCACCCTGATTACCCTGATCACCCCCTGTCATTGATAACCCCCCTGTAAGGCTCCATTCAGACGTCCGCATGCGTTCTGTGGATCCGATCCATGGATCCGTAAAAAATCATGCGGATGTCTGAATGGAGCCTTACAGGGGGGGTGATCAGTGACAGGGGGGTGATCACCCTGATTACCCTGATCACCCCCTGTCATTGATAACCCCCCTGTAAGGCTCCATTCAGACGTCCGCATGCGTTCTGTGGATCCGATCCATGGATCCATGGATCCGTAAAAAATCATGCGGATGTCTGAATGGAGCCTTACAGGGGGGGTGATCAGTGACAGGGGGGTGATCACCCTGATTACCCTGATCACCCCCGGTCATTGATAACCCCCCTGTAAGGCTCCATTCAGACGTCCGCATGCGTTCTGTGGATCCGATCCATGTATCCATGGATCCGTAAAAAATCATGCGGATGTCTGAATGGAGCCTTACAGGGGGTGATCAATGACAGGGGGGTGATCAGGGAGTCTATATGGGTGATCACCCCCCTGTCATTGATCACCCCCCTGTCATTGATCACTCCCCCCTGTAAGGCTCCATTCAGACATCCGCATGATTTTTTACGGATCCATGGATCGGATCCACAGAACGCATGCGGACGTCTGAATGGAGCCTTACAGGGGGGTTATCAATGACAGGGGGTGATCAGGGTGATCACCCCCCTGTCACTGATCACCCCCCCTGTAAGGCTCCATTCAGACGTCCGCATGCGTTCTGTGGATCCGATCCATGTATCCATGGATCCGTAAAAAATCATGCGGATGTCTGAATGGAGCCTTACAGGGGGGGTGATCAATGACAGGGGGGTGATCAGGGAGTCTATATGGGTGATCACCCCCCTGTCATTGATCACCCCCCTGTCATTGATCACTCCCCCCCTGGTAAGGCTCCATTCAGCCATTTTTTTGGGCACAAGTTAGCGGACATTTTTTGTTTGTTTTTGTTTTTTCTTACTAAGTCTCATATTCCACTAACTTGTGCCAAAAAATAAAATCTCACATGGACGCACCATACCCCTCACGGAATCCAAATGCGTAAACATTTTTAGACATTTATATTCCAGACTTCTTCTCACGCTTTAGGGCCCCTAAAAAGCCAGGGCAGTATAAATACCCCACATGTGACCCCATTTCGGAAAGAAGACACCCCAAGGTATTCCGTGAGGGGCATATTGAGTCCATGAAAGATTGAAATTTTTGTCCTAAGTTAGCGGAAAGTGAGACTTTGTGAGAAAAAAAACAAAAAAAAATCAATATCCGCTAACTTATGCAAAAAAAAAAAAAATTCTAGGAACTCGCCATGCCCCTCATTGAATACCTTGGGGTGTCTTCTTTCCAAAGTGGGGTCACATGTGGGGTATTTATACTGCCCTGGCTTTTTAGGGGCCCGAAAGTGTGAGAAGAAGTCTGGGATCCAAATGTCTAAAAATGCCCTCCTAAAAGGAATTTGGGCCCCTTTGCGCATCTAGGCTGCAAAAAAGTGTCACACATCTGGTATCGCCGTACTCAGGAGAAGTTGGGGAATGTGTTTTGGGGTGTCATTTTACATATACCCATGCTGGGTGAGAAAAATATCTTGGTCAAATGCCAACTTTGTATAAAAAAATGGGAAAAGTTGTCTTTTGCCAAGATATTTCTCTCACCCAGCATGGGTATATGTAAAATGACCCCCCAAAACACATTGCCCAACTTCTCCTGAGTACGGCGATACCAGATGTGTCACACTTTTTTGCAGCCAAGGTGGGCAAAGGGGCACCTTTCGGATTTCGCAGGCCATTTTTTACACATTTTGATTTCAAGGTACTTCTTACACATTTGGGCCCCTAAATTGCCAGGGCAGTATAACTACGCCACAAGTGACCCCATTTTGGAAAGAAGACACCCCAAGGTATTCCGTGGGGGCACGGCGAGTTCCTAGAATTTTTTATTTTTTGTCACAATTTAGCGGAAAATGATGATTTTTCTTTTTTTTTCTTTTTTCATTACAAAGTCTCATATTCCACTAACTTGCGACAAAAAATAAAAAATTCTAGGAACTCGCCATGCCCCTCACGGAATACCTTGGGGTGTCTTCTTTCCAAAATGGGGTCACTTGTGGGGTAGTTATACTGCCCTGGCAATTTAGGGGCCCAAATGTGTGAGAAGAACTTTGCAATCAAAATGTGTAAAAAATGCCCTGCAAAATCCGAAAGGTGCACTTTGGAATATGTGCCCCTTTGCCCACCTTGGCAGCAAAAAAGTGTGACACATCTGGTATCGCCGTACTCAGGAGAAGTTGGGCAATGTGTTTTGGGGTGTCATTTTACATATACCCATGCTGGGTGAGAAAAATATCTTGGTCAAATGCCAACTTTGTATAAAAAAATGGGAAAAGTTGTCTTTTGCCAAGATATTTCTCTCACCCAGCATGGTTATATGTAAAATGACACCCCAAAACACATTCCCCAACTTCTCCTGAGTACGGCGATACCACATGTGTGACACTTTTTTGATGCCAAGGTGGGCAAAGGGGCACATATTCCAAAGTGCACCTTTCGGATTTCACCGGTCATTTTTTACAGATTTTGATTGCAAAGTACTTCTCACACATATGGGCCCCTAAATTGCCAGGGCAGTATAACTACGCCACAAGTGACCCCATTTTGGAAAGAAGACACCCCAAGGTATTCTGTGAGGGGCATGGTGAGTTCCTAGAATTTTTTATTTTTTGTCGCAAGTTAGTGGAATATGAGACTTTGTAAGAAAAAAATAAAAAAATAAAAATCATCATCATTTTCCGCTAACTTGTGACAAAAAATAAAAAGTTCTATGAACTCACTATGCCCATCAGCGAATACCTTAGGGTGTCTACTTTCCGAAATGGGGTCATTTGTGGGGTTTTTCTACTGTTTGGGCATTGTAGAACCTCAGGAAACATGACAGGTGCTCAGAAAATCAGAGCCGTTTCAAAAAGCGGAAATTCACATTTTTGTACCATAGTTTGTAAATGCTATAACTTTTACCCAAACCATTTTTTTTTTGCCCAAACATTTTTTTTTTATCAAAGACATGTAGAACTATAAATTTAGCGAAAAATTTATATATGGATGTCGTTTTTTTTGCAAAATTTCACAGCTGAAAGTGAAAAATGTCATTTTTTTGCAAAAAAATCGTTACATTTTGATTAATAACAAAAAAAGTAAAAATGTCAGCAGCAATAAAATACCACCAAATGAAAGCTCCATTAGTGAGAAGAAAAGGAGGTAAAATTCATTTGGGTGGTAAGTTGCATGACCGAGCGATAAACGGTGAAAGGAGTGTAGTGCCGAAGTGTAAAAAGTGGCCTGGTCATGAAGGGGGTTTCACCTAGCGGGGCTGAAGTGGTTAAGCAGACTGTGATTGTCTATTGTTGTGACTTAGATGAAGATCAGATCACATTATATGACCAATTTGTGCAGAAATCCATATCATTCCAAAGTGTTCACATACTTTTTCTTGTAACTGTATGTATTTATTGAAAATCCATTCTTTTTTCAACCAACTTGGGTGCCATTACAGGTCCAAAAGAGGTTGTTACTCAGCTTTCCCGGACTCCGGAGCATCAAATTGTTTTGTGCTGTTGGCACAGATATAATGCATAGATTGATAGACTACAGTGACTTGAATGTCTGTCTTCTTTTTTGTCCTTAGCAGAGCAATTTGGTAGAAGAGTACTTTGAAGCCCACAGCAGTTCCAAGGTCTTCACATCAGACAGAACATTACAAAAGTTACAAACGCCAAAGTTAGACCAGGTATGAAGCAGACAGTCAGCACTTTCCAAAAATGGATGGTCTAAAATGACAAAATGCCCTAAATGCAGTATTTGTCATGAATCATGTGACTATTGGCAGATTTATCAAAGCAATTCCATGGCTGGAGTATTAGGTTTAGTGAATAAATATCTTTATATTAGACCATGCCAATGCGCTGATTTTACAACAAATATTCAGATAACACTGACAAATTCATCACCTTTTCTTAAATCTATTTTAGATTTTAAGGATGCAAACTTGAAGTCATCAGTCAGAGCACCAATGTTTTAGTCTAATATGTTACATTCTGGGCTTATTAATATACTTATCTAGCAGTCAGAGGGTGATGTTTTCTACATCACTCAATGTATGGCTTGGTGAATGGTGTCTGAAATAAGGGTTTGGATTTGTGTCTCATGTTGGCTCTAGTTGGAATGGAAAAGAACTGTACAAGAAAGATGGTTTGCATCTTTCTCTCGGGTAACGAGTGTCCTCAGTGAACAGTGCAAAGTATTTGCTAAGGAGCATTTAAACTAGGAAAGGGGGGCAAAAGAGTGATAATCCATCAGTTCGACTGCCCCCCCAGAACAATGCCAGAAGATGCTAGTAGCACATAGGTAACGAAATGACGAGCTCAGAGTCTTGTCTACAAATGCTCGCAGTTTAGGGAATAAGATCAATGAACTTGAGTCTATAATGGCATCTGAGAATATAGATTTAGTGGCTGTTACTGAGACATGGTTCAATGAGAGTAATGACTGGGATATAACAATACCAGGGTTCTCTCTATACAGGAAAGACAGAGAAGGCAAGAAAGAGGGAGGGGTGGCCCTGTATGTGAAAGATAGCGTAAAATCTAATACAAGTTAGCGAAACCAATTTAGAGTCAGTTTGGGTTACATTGCAGCTTGATAATCATGAGGTAACTCGTGTAGGTGTGATATATAGACCACCTGGCCAAGTCAAAGAATTAGATGATCTACTAGTTGAGGAAATAGCTAAAATGATGTTGAAAGGGGACGTTATCATTATGGAAGACTTTAATCTTCCTGATGTAAGCTGGAAACCCAAAATAGCTAGTTCTGCCAGGTGTACAGATATTCCAAATTCCCTACTGGGATTATCTCTACAGCAAGTAGTTGAGGAGCCAACCTGGAAGGAGGCCATTTTAGATTTAGTATTCACAAATGGAAATTTGGTATCTGATATTACTGGAGGGGAAAGCTGTAGTTTACTATAAGTACAGTGACTGAGTCACACCACACAAAAACAAAAGTTTTAGATTTAAAAAAACTGACTTTTCTAAAATTAGATTAGTGGTATACGAGTCCCTATCAGATTGGAACATTTTCAATGGAGTCCAGGATAAATGGGACTACTTAAAAGTGGCACTATTGAAGACAACAGATAATTGCATTAGGCTTGTCGGTAAAAGCAAAAAAAAAGGAAGAGACCACTGTGGTATTCGGCAGAAGTGGCCAAAATCATTAAAGTATAACTGTCATATATTTTTTTTTTTGAGTATTAGATTGTGGTGATATCACATTGGTGGCCCTATTTCAACTTTTCACTGTGTATTCAATTACCCCTTAATTCCATATTTTTGTTCCCTGTACTGCCTATTTTTACCTGTGCTTAAAATAGGGTTGCTAGGCATGGTCCGTCTGTCTGTTGAAGGACGGAGGACGCAGAAGCACGCAGCCTGCAAGGTCACATTACTGACAGCCAGGGACTGTAAGTAAATGATTAAAGCCAGGTCCTCCCCAGCAGCTGATAACAGTGCCTGGGCTGTGTGCACTTCTCCCTGTCGCTGCGCTTGGCAGACGCTCCCTCACTCAGCAGAGCTGGATTAGGCAGAGTTGAACCAGCGTAGAGCAGGGAAGGGAGATCTGCCATCTGCTCAGTGTATACATGAAAGCAACATGTGGTAAGAGGAACCCTTTGTGCTGCAGGAGATTAATTCTTTAGGGGGGAGGGCTCTGGTTACTGACACTTTTGGGGGGGCTATTGTTACTGGCTAGTGAGGGCAGGCGGGATTAGCCTCTGGGTGAGGGTAGTGGCGGCCATCTTAACTGAATAGTGAAATTGCAGTTTCTCGTACTTTTTTCCATTGGGGGACACAGACCATGGGTATAGCTTAGAGGTATTAGTAGAAGGGACACTATGCAAATACAAAAGAGCTCCTCCTCCTCGGGCTATACCCCCTGACTCCACCAGGAGAAGCTCAGTTTCTCGCCCAATTTCCTTGGGGGACACAGAAGACCTTGGTATAGCTCATCTCCCTAGGAGGCGTGACACTAAGTAAGAACTGTTAAGCCCCTCCTCCACAGCTATACCCTCAGCCTGGAGAGAGAGACTGCCAGTTTTTTGCTTAGTGTCCAAGGAGGCAAGACACTCCCTGCTACTGCAGGGCTGTTTTTCTCCTGTTTGGTTTTTAGTTTTGATTTTTGCTTTTTGCTTTTGTCTTTTTCTTCAGATCATCAGGGACAACAGAGTCGCACTAGACCTCTCTGTTTCTCCCGGGGTCGAGCTGCGCCAGTGCCGGTCATCCGCACTGCTGCCTCCCCCACAGAAGGCAAGGTGGACCAGGGCAGCCCAGCTCCCCTGCATCCCGCCAGCGCAAGGGTCGCCCGCACGCCAAGTCCCTCTTCCAGCGTCCTGCCACTACGGTGCCAGTAGCTGAAGGGGCGACCCTGCTGGAACGGACCGAGGGTGAAGACGGCTGTGGTAAGAGAGAGGCTTCTCCAGCCCTACGTTCCCCTCATTCCCTCCCCGGTCTCCTGCGTGCTGGACCCCCATACTGGTCCCTGCTGGACCCTGAGGTGTCGTTGGGAACAGCCATTTTCTGGCTCCAGGGCTGTCTCTCATATCCAGCTGTTGCCCAATAATCATATAGCCCCACACCACCACCATACTGGTGACCGCGGGGCGACTATACACTGCCCCTTCATAGGGCATTGCACAGGGGTGAGCAATGGATGGCTGTGGAGGAATTCTGCTTTAGGACCGGAGACCCGCTCCTAGCTGCCTCTGACACAGGGGTTATGCCGGCCCTCCCCCTTACCGGTCGCAGATTCAGTACAGGGGGCCCTCGCTGACTGCCCTGTCCCTCCTCCACGGGCGCCGTTAGGGCAGGGGGTGCAGTGCTGGACTTCAGGGTCCCCCCCCCCCCGCCCTCCTTACCGGTGTCTAGGGCCAAGGGCCCGCTCCAGAAGCTGCCGGCTCCAGAAGCTGCCGGACGCAAGGCCCTCACTGCCTGCATGTACTGAGCGCGATGCTCCAGCAGGCCCCGGCTGACTGTTGAGGCTTTTGGTCGGCCAGGAGCCGCAAACTTTTGACCCAGGCTTCGGCCTGCTCGGCCGCAATCCGGCCCTTTGTCTCGGCCGGCCCGCGGGGTGGGCACCCGCGGCCGTTAGTGCATGCGTCTGCCGGCTCCCGGCCGGGTGCCGCAAACCTTTGACCCAGGCTTCGGCCTGCACGGCCGCAATCCGGCCCTTTGTCTCTGCCGGCCCGCGGGGTGGGCACCCGCGGGCCGTTAGTGCATGCGTCAGCCGGCTCCCTCCCGGTCCCGGCCGACCGCCGGTACTCCCGGTCGGCCGGGCGCCGCGAAAATCTAGGCCCCGGCTTCTCGGCCTACTAGGCCACAAACTTCCAGCCTCAGTTGGAGGGGGCGGGAACTTCTCGCGGCGCGAATTCTTCCCGCCTGGAGGTCCCCCGCCCCCAGGGGATCGCAGCGCCGCCCCCTAGGCCGGATGTTTTGTTAACCTGTTGGGTACCGGCCACCAGGGGCCGGCTCCCATCTAGAGGACACCCTCTATGTTCTGGGCTTCCTGGTGGGCCTGTGTGAGATTGTGCCCCTGTATGGTGGCCCCTTTTTTGCCTCAGAGTGGCTGTGTTTTTAAAAAAAAAAAAAAAAAAAAAAAAAAAAAAAGTTAATAAATAACGGAATGGTTGCGCAGGACGCTGCAGCCTGATGCAGTAGTGCTGGCCGCACGCTATGCCCCCCTTCCGTAGGCGGCATGTTGCGCTCCTCTGCTGCGGTTCTGGCCAGCTACATGTTCCCCTTCTAGGCGGACCCTTGCCATCTCCCGGGATGCGGCGCTGACCAAAGGCAGGCGCCCCGTCTATAGGCAGAACGTCGCCTCTCCAGTTACAGGTTGGCCATGTGCATCACTCTCACTGGATTTAATGCCGGACAGGTGCATGACCCCCTTCTGGGGCAGAAGAATTGCACTCTCACCAGATACGGTGCTGGCCATGTACATGACCCCTCAAGGAGCACGGCACTCTCACTGGATTCCTGCCGGCCATGTGTGTATCCCCCTTCTATGGCGGTACGCTGCACTCTCACTGGGTTCGCTGTCGGCCATGGGTATAAAACATGTGCACGTCCCCCTTCCATATGCGGAACACTGCACTCATTGGGTTCACTGCCGGCCATGTGCACGTCCCCCTTCCATAAGCGGAACGCTGCACTCTCAATGGATTCGCTGCCGGCCTTGTGCATGACTCCCTTCCATAAGCGGTAGGCTGCACTCTCATTGGTTTCGCTGCCAGCCTTGAGCATGCCTCCTTCTCTCGGGCGGCATACATACTCTTCCTGGCTGGGGTTGTTCTCTCGCGGTAGGTTGCTGGCCACGTGCTTGACCCCCTTCCATGGCGGGGTGCTTGCACTCTCACCGGATCCGCTGCCAGTCATAGGCATGGCCCCCCCCCCCCTTCCTTGGGCGGTGTACCGCACTCTCGCTGGCTTTGCTGCCGGCATGGGCATGCCTCCTCTCCTCAGGCGACATACATGCACCTTCACTGACGGTGTTTGTTCTTGCGCCAGTACGTTGCTGGCCATGTGCATGGCCCCGTCCGTGGCGGGGTGCTCGCGCTCTCCTGGGATGCGATGCTGCCGTGTGCGGTTCATTGCACCCTCACCGAATACGTTGCTGGCCAGGAGCATGGCCCTCTAAACATGGGTGCGCTGCTTGCACTCCCTTTAGAAACGGTGCTGGCCTTGTGCATGACCACTTCTCGTTCCGTGGGCGGTAATTTGCGCGCTCATGAGATTCACGGCTGTCCTTCTATATGCTGTACTGGACGTTCCCCTTTCATTGGCGAACTACTCGTTGCACTCTCACAAAATTCGGTGTTGGGTGGATTATTGCACAATAATTTAATGCCCGGATAATCCTGTGCATGCCCTTCCCCCTTCACTAGGTCCTTTGGTGCGGGCCTTTGCACTC